>NC_091822.1:130771123-131023623 GCF_038994185.2 Dermacentor albipictus
ACCCTACGCAGACGCCTGCATTTAGGCACTCACAGCACAGTAAGTCCCACTATCCACGTTCCTCAGTCTGCGTTCCGGAGACGAACAGACTTTGAAGCACACTGACTCGACTGTTTCCTGAAAAAAAAGAAGATAAATAAGAGCCTTGAGGGGTCATCATGGGTGTCGAAATGTGCAAACAGCAGTTCTGATATCGAGCAATCACTCATAGCAATGCAACGAACGCCTCCCCCCTCCCCCCCCCCCCCGCCAACGACGATGTGACTGCGTATTCAATAAAGACCTGTCGAACATAGCCCCAGTTAGTAGCCTTGAAAGGAAATCTTTCAGTGCAGTGATGTGTTATTTTTATAAGTTAGACCTTGGGGGGGAGGGGGAGGGGCGGGGAGTGCGCAATATACTAGGGATTATTTGGTGCCCACACTCGCGTTCTTTGTTGGAATTTCATTTTGTTTTCCCTTTTGCGTGCGATTTTTACGAGCGTTCAGATGGCTTTTCGTTACTTTGCTTATTTTATTTCCGTTTATTTCCGTTTATTTAGTTTTCAAGAAGACATATGTTTATTTTCTGTAAGCAAAATAAAAAAAAATATCGTACAGCTCTTCTCACGACGACCGACAATGGTAATGCGATTAGCACTCAAGCAGCGTAGCGACAGTTTGCAATGGCACTCGCTTGCCCAGGTCAGTCATGAGCATGGCGGCATGACGTCTGCATGCCGCCGACGCAATGGCGACAACATATTATCGAAGAAGGATTGACGTTGACGGAGCACAAACGTGGTATGACGACTACAGCATCCCGACAATGGGATGGTGATTCTAACTGATGTCGATGTTGCAACGATTACTGCGTGACGACGAGAAAATGAGGGCACAGGGATGGCGATGAGCGCCTGGCGACGATGGTATCACGACGGTGGTATGACAATGGATGCATGACAGCGACCGACGACGCGATGACGATGATGACGTGACCACAGCGGCACGATTACGATTGAATGACGACAGCATAATTACGCTAAGTTAACGACAAACATTGACGTCGACGGCATGGCGAAGGCAGTACGACTCGAAGACAATGGAACGGCGATGGTAAAATGATAGCGTTACTACGACGACGTGATGATAATGATATGACGACGACTCTGTGATCACGATGGCGTGACGGCGAAGGCGTGACAAGTATCAGATGACGAAATTAGAATGACGACGATGGAACGGCCGAGAAGTGGCATCGCGACGACAGTATGACAACGAGTGCATGATGACCACACAGTAACGACCGTGGCAAAAGAACCGCACGAGAACAATCGGACGACGAAGAACATATGACGACAAAGCTCTGGCGACGACTGTATCACGAAGCTTGTATGGATGGATGGATGGAAGGATGGATGGATGGATGGAAGGATGGATGGGTGGACGGACGGACGGACGGACGGACGGTCGGACGGACGGACGGACGGACGGACGGATGGATGGATGGATGGATGGATGGATGGATGGATGGATGGATGGATGGATGGATGGATGGATGGATGGATGGATGGATGGATGGATGGACGAACGGACGGACAAATGGGCGGGCGAGCGGGCGGGCCTAATACGGCTTAAGTACGCAACGAATGCTAGCCACAGTAACATCCAGAGGCATAATGATTCCAACCTCTCCAGGTGAACGTTATTTAGCCCTACATAGCAGTTTGTGACATCTAACCTGTCCTTTGTCCTGATGTAGGCTGAGCAGTGAAACATACAATTTCATAGGAATGCACTAAAACTTTGCGCACGATAACGTTAATGCTCACCGTATAACTGACGGATGAAAGTATATGGGTGCAACTTTCTTCAGGAACGTTCACAACCATCATGGGAGGAGTTGGGGCTGTAGAAAGTGAAAAAAAACTGGAATGTATTGTTCGTCACGTAAAATTTCAACCAGCGAAACTTGTTCGTAATGTCACTAATGTTGCACCACGGGACAAACCGACGACAAAGCACTAAAAAAGAAAAAATCACGAAACAGTGTGCTCACTAAACATGAAAGAACGTGAACTAGAACCTGAAAGTGCAGATTATGCAAAGAGGGATGGGTAAATAAGTAATACCATGCGCACTCCTTTAAAAACTCAGAACTTTCTTTTACAGGCGTTTATAGAAAATCAGGAAAGGATGGGTCGTTCACCCAGAAGGTATCGTTATCGCCAGGCTCAAGTTTATTTTCTTGTCTCACACTCGGTAGTTAATTATCAATCCTAGTATTTACCTTCCTCGCACTTTTTCCCAGCAGACTAGACATAGTCACAATCACGACTTGACATAATACTTCGCACGTACTAACTTTTTCAAGCACCCGTTTTTTCCGCGAACCATCAACGAATGAAACGCTGCCTTCAAATGTATTTTTTTTTTCAGAATGTGGCCTTCCTGCCTTCGCAAAACATGCGTATCATTTCGTGTTTTCATTGCTGATATCATTGCTGATAACGCCTAATTCTTGTCTATATTTCGACAACTCATGAACCAACTCGTGCTTTGTGTTTTCGTTGTGCGCAAAAAAAAGAGAGAGATCTTACAGAGTTGTGCAGTTTTTCTCTCCAATGTATTTTAATCATGTTTGCTAGTCATGCTAATTTTCTCGCGCCGACTGCTTTGTCTGTGGACTGCAGTGTGTACTACATAAAAACTAAACAATTACAAGAGAACCCTGTCGGTGTCGTTTACCTAGCTCTCCGGTCAGTCGTGGGAATGACCGCGACTGCAGATATTCTTTTTTCATAGGTCTATGACACCTAAGTAAACGCTCTGTCGACCCTTTGCATGGCCTCCTCCCACCTGCTAAAGCTTGGACGAAGCATTTTTATGTCTGTGCTTAGCGATATAACAAAATGCACTGAAGCATTTCTGGCAATCGCCGAATTTAAGAAGCACTAGCACCTTTGCTTAAAGGGACTGGAGTAATTAACCTACTCGAAGGGTCTCGAGAAAGCTTGAAATTGCTTGAAACGCTCCACTTCATGATGTGGCAATGTGGCAATGTGGCAATGTGGCTTCGCAATGTGGCAATTAACGTTAGATTATTAGTCGCCACCTCGCACAATGTGTCCAGTCTTGTGCACGCAGTCCTTCGTTCTCGCCACTATCAAAATATTGCACCTCGAGCTTTTTCAGCGCATAGCCTAGCTATTCACAGTGCCTCTGGTTCGCCGGCCAAACAATGTTATCCCACCTAGTTTTTATTGAATCCAGAAAGCGAGACTGACGCTGCACAATTAAATGAAAAGGCGAATAGCACACACACACGCGAGCACGCACGCGTGCGCGGTTACGTTACATAATTAAAGAACGGCAGATTGGGCGAGTTGGGGGTTTTCCATATTGTTTAAAAGCAGCGCTAAAGGCGTACGCCGGACAGCAGAACAGAGGATGGGAACTGCACGGCGCTGGCTTATAACTGCTTTTATTGGAAAAACTCATCAACGTGCGTGCATGCAACGTGCGTGCAAACACATCAAGCGTGCGTGCATGCTCGATGTGAATAAAAGCACTTGTCATTCCCAAAACATTGCCTCGCGGTCGCTGATGAGATTAACACCGTTGTTTGCCTCTGTTCAACAGGCCCATTTCCTTCAAAGGTAAGGCTAGGGAAGGCTGACTACCACATATATTACCTTTTCTCATTACGTGAAATGCTTCCGCCACTTCCGTTATAATGCTATCAGCGTGCCCAAACAGGATTTTTGTTTTATCAAAGAACGTTTTACACTCGCATTAGAAACAGTGCTTTGCCGGGTTTGCAGATTTCTTGTCTAAATAATTGTGCTGCTCCGATAGCCTCACATTAGTGCATCGGCCTGTCTGCCCTATATACGTAAGGCCGCAGCAGAAAGGGATTTGGTAAACAACGGCAATCTTATAGGGCACGGGCTTTTTTCCATGGTCTATTGTGCAGCCTGTGTTCTTTCCTATTACTTCTCTCTTTCTTTGGACAGCTGGTCCCATCTTACCAACTTTATTAGGACGTGAAAACAAAGCTTTAGTACCATATCTGGCGCCTACTTTCTTTAAGTATGTATGAGAGAGAATGAACGTATGGCCTTACCGCTACTTTCTTACTCCTTTCAACCGCGCCACTGCGCTGCTCCAAGTCGCGTTTGGAGGGTTTTAGCTTCCTGAGGATTTTGCCTGCACATGAGACCAGAACCGAGTCCTTGAAACCGGCCTCCCTGCACCGATGGACCTGTGCCTCGAGACTACTGTTCATATCCTGACGACAAGACCTCTTGACTACCATGCCCATGCAGCCGGCTACTATCCCATTTTCTTTTTTTTTTTTCAGTGTCATGACCTGTAGTTCAACAGGGGCTTCTCGCTCCTAGGGGAGTACTGCCAACACAGGTGGTCTTGTTCGAAGGTTAGCTTTAAATCTAAGTATTGCAGTATGCTATGTTTTGCGACTTCATGCGTGAATTTGGACCCGGAACCGTTTTGTTTAAAAACATCGACAGTGCCGTGTGTGTCTCATCCTCTATTCTGATGACCGGTGCACGTCTTTAGCGCTGTTTTTTAAACATTATGGAAAACATAATTAAAATTGCACAAGATATATGTACACGGGTTCCCAAAATCCATGGATTTGTACATCGCGGATTGTCGCTACCAAACATAACGATCCAGTGAACGGCGCACACTGAACGCGTCGCAGTGCACGTCGTCGCCTTCGCGCTATACCGGTGAACCTAAAGACAGTCGCCCGCTATGCGACTTAGTAGTCACTGTGGCAGGTCACCTTAGGTCAAGAAATGCGCGTACTTTCTGCGGTTGTGAGTGAGTGAGTGAGTGAAATAACTTTATTTTGTCCACTAGAGACGTAAGCAAACGCCACGCCACCTGGCTAGGCCCACTCGGCTCAAACTTATGCTGTAAATATACTATTATTGTTTAAAGGCTAAGATTGTTTCATGCGGCAAGGCTAAACCGGTGGTTTCATTAGTGAATAAATAATTCGCATGCTTCAAAAATGTCGATGGCGATGGGGATCGATTGTGGCACGGCAGGACACGATTGGTCAGTCACAGGTGAACGTTTAGTTTACATGTAACAAATAATTGTAGCAGAAGGGAAAGTCATGATGCCCTGAAAGCGATTTGGCTTTCTTGAGAAAAATAATTCTGGGGAAGCCGATGCTGGGAGCGAGACAATTATTTACAAGCCGGAGAAAAGATAAAAGATGCGCGCGTTGTCAGCGTTCCTTTTTTCCCCGTAGCTCGCAGGACCTTTTAGTAAAGTTATTACATCCATCCATTCAAACCTTCACGGTGTGTCCCACCGACTCGGGAAGGTGGGGGCAAGGTACGGCCACAATGTTGTTGTTTTTTCGGCCAAGAACAAGTAAGGCAAGATATGTGCTGCCATGGAAATAAGGGCTGAGGGTATTGAGCAAGAACGGCGCGGATACATCGCAACGCATCCTGAAGGATATTCCCCGTGTTACGAGGGTGTTGTTTATGACATTCTCCTCTCGTGTGGATAAAACTGCGTCGGCCACCCGTAATGGTGCGGGAATATACACCTGAGGGGACACAGGGCTTTTTTGAACGGCCAGCCAGCATATAATTTAGCTTTACATGGTAAAGATTGCGGCTGCGATCCGACACTTTCAGACACCAAGGTAGTTTCTCAATATCTATATCAGACGGGAGGTAGCAGAGGCTTACTACATTGACGAGGCAGCTTGCGCGGCCATCTGTCATAATGCACAAGTCGGCAAATGGATTACCTAGCAGCTAATGTTTAGAGTATGTGGCGTCGTTTTAGCCCTTGTCACGTGCTATTAAGGGAACTCAATCATGTGCTTTCAATAATTTCTTGTCGCATTGTGTTATATCGCGCCCTCGTTTCCACTATCGATTGCCAACATTCCCGGCACGCAGTTCATTTGAGGGAAAGTAGGTTAGAGAATGTGTACAGTGCAAATACGAAGCACGAGAAAGGACTGGCAGTTTCGCCCTAACGGTGAAGCACTGACTCCGATAGCAAGGTTTAGCGTTTCCCTTGAACTTCTCGGAAGGTGTTTAACTTAACACGGATCCGACCAACGTGGACGCGACACACGTGGGTGCGCCAACTTTTGTGGCACCCTTAAAAGTTACACGCAAATTAAAAAATTTGCAGCCATTGGATGGTATCAGATGACGCAAGACAGGGGTCATTGGGATTGATGGGAGAGGTATTCGTCCCGCAATGGTCATAACGCACGGTGATTATTACTGTTATGATTAAACCGAGAAATATTGGAGGATAGCCGCGAGCTGAGGTGACGTGAACTGCGTTCATTTTGCAATGATAGCACACAAAAAATGGGTACACGTAAGCACGCGCGGACACAGTACGTGTCGTCTGCCCTTACTCGTTCCCTTTTCTTTTTTCGCGCTTTTTACTTAAGGTTGAATACTTGAGCGTTTTCACTTCTTTGTATGTGCAGAGAACGTTTGCGGATGTAAGGCATTCCTCTCAATTTTTCAAATGTGCCGCGATGCCTACATTGGTTCGAACTTTACTTTTTCTCTCTTTGTTAAAGAAAGAGGAAACAATAGCTAAAGCCGATGTGGCTTGACAGAGGCTCTTGCTCCTAAGTGCGTTCGTTATACTTGCGACCTTTACAGTTTCTTGTTTATTTAATAAGTTACGCTGATACGTTAATTCCTGTAGTTCCTTGCTCTTTGCTGATATTTTCCCACATGACAAGTTAATTCAAGTCAGTGCTAGCGCAGTCTACTTCCGTCCCAAAGTGTCGTCTTTATCAATACCAAGCCTGTATTCATTCACCGCAACCAGCCAAAAATCAACTTATTATCCCCCCCATGCTAGCAAAACTTCATTCGCACAAAACGTCGTGCCTAACACTAAATGATAGAGGAGTCTCACTTACGCGTTATGATGCACTCCCCGTTCTTGCAAATTCCTTCCACAATTGTCTGAGACACAGTAGGGACCATGATCTTCCGTGTATATTGAAGCTGCGTAAGGGAGCAAAAGACACCGAGCCCCTCCACACATGCTTCAAGTTCTTCAGCAACGCGGACAGCAACGCAGAAGAATACAGCGCGATAAAAACACATGAAATTGCTGTTTATGCCGAAATAACTTGTCTGTCACTTTTCAATAGTTGGAGGGACATCGGTACTTGTTGGTAAAGTAAAAATAAATCGAGTTACGCTTCTCATTTTTCGTTCCGTGCACATTTACTAGCGCAGCTGAATGTATTAGGACTCAAAGAAATGAAAGTGTCGAAAGTTTTTTGAGCAATTAATTGCTTTAATATTTTACAGTTCCTGAAATATTACACTGTAAATACCTTTCTCTTCCTGTTGATGATGACATCATGTACAAAATCTGCTGCCGCCTCAAACGCAGCATTAAATTGGGATTTCATACGCGCATAACGCGGCAAAAAAAGAAAGTCCCTATTTTCGAAATGTTGTGCTGGGGGTGAGACAAAACTGATTTTCTGGATATATTTTACGCTGATATTATGAAAATTACGTGGAGCAAGAATAAATATTTAATCTCAAACGGGGTCGGAACTTTGACTAAGGAAAGTGATTCGTTACCAAACACGGAGTTCCATCTTCTAGCCTTTCCTCCGTGTTGTTATTGCAGAGATCGGTGCATCTTACCGCCAAGACCTGTTTGCCAGAAAACAGAGGGGACAATCCCAAAGAATAGAAATGCCCGGTAGTACGCATTATACGATTATCGCAAATGTCAGTTCAGAGCACTTGAATGTACACTCATCTGCATACCGATCCCCACCATCATAGGCATCAAGTCAGACCGTCATCAAGCTGCCTGCTCCTCAGGAATACGTATGACGTGCGTCCTAGCCACTTCAGAGCCGAATAGAAACTTCTGCGCGCGGGCTCGGCTGCGACTGAAAGCAACGACGTCACTACTGACGCAGCTAATTCCACACCACCTAGATAACACAAGGCCTTTTTCACTCCGATCCATGACGTCATGTTACCTGGTCTGACTGCCATAGAATCTAATGGGGATACCACCGAGTAGGCAACAGCGATTTTGACGTCACCGCTTTCATCACGCCAGCCCTGTCAATGGAACTGCCGGGCCAGGTAGCCTGATGTCATGGATCGGAGTAAACAGGCGTTGTGCTATCTAGCTGGCGTTGGCTAATCGCGCGCCTCTCTCCCTCTCCTTTCTTTTCGCGCATGCGCGTGGGGTTGCACCAAAGGAGTTTTTGGTTCACAGGCGACCGACAGATGGACGGATGCACGAATCGGCTAGCCATATACAGCTTCGCTGTAAAAGGCATGTTTGCGTGCTTCCGTTTCGACGGTGGCGGGGGCTTTGTCAAAGTAATATATATATATCGTTTTAACACTTTTATCAATGTTAGGCATCAAGAAGCAAACTTAGCAGTTTGTCCAGTGGTGTAGGCGTGGTCGGACACTGGGCGTGACTACATAGGCTTCACTAGTCTCGGTTTAGAGAAGGAATCAGTGAAATATAAATGCAAAAATATCGCTCTTACTGCTCAACTCACTGGCTGAAATAGCGTGAGGTTGAGCTGGTGTTGTCCAAAACATCAAACTGCGCGCTGCAGGTCATTCGAAATTTCGAAAGTTCGCATTTTAGCAGTCTATTGGGTCGAGTGGTGGTGCTGTCGAGCTGTCCGGACTGTATATGCCATGCAATAGATATCAAGTTTTACCACGCTTGAGCCTTTGCCAGAAAGTTTTAAGGATGGCACTGTGCATAGAAGGTAGGCGTCGCAAAAATGTTTATCTTAGCTTCATCTAAAAATATACTTTAGAGCCTGCTTTCGTGGTTCCGCAGTTTGCAAAGAGCGAAGCTGTATATGCCTAGGCGAAACACTCGCGGTTCGACGACAGAAACCCTACTGTGGGGGTATGAGCCATTGTTTAGGGGAGTATGAGCGATTGCATTCGTCTTACGTGATGGACGGACAAATTTCTCGTTGAGTAGGCATAGAAATCTACATATTATTTCAGGGAAGGGGCACAGAGGGTGGCGTGGTTAAGTTAATGTTATTATGACCTAATTAAAGAAATACCTTTACAGCGAATCGGTATATACCTAGGCGAAACGTTCGCGTTCCGACTACAGAAACCGTCCGGCGGAAGGTACAGCGCGCCATTGGCTACGCCGATAACGACGTTAGCTAAGACGATAGCTACGTCAGCAGAGCGCGCGCGCAGCAGTCTCTCTCCGACTTCGCAATAGGTTCAAAAATGTGTCCCTATCTTTAATTAGATGAAATGTGCAGCCCCAGTGTGCCACTCGGTAACTACAGAGCACAACCGGGTCATAAACGCTATGAATAACGCATGTCGAAACACAAATGCGTAGCATAAATCAGAAAGACTTTGATGAACTCGCTGTATAACACAATGAACCGCTCATTGAACCCCTGCATGATGCTGATTATGCAAAGCCCAATGTGCGGCATTTCAAATAAACACTGTGATAAACCGAAGCCAAACGTGTGCGTCACCGCATCAAGAAAGACAAAGACATTGCCAATAATCTAGACAGATTTTAATAAGCCGTCGTAATCAACCCGCGATAAACATCGGAGCCGCACATTTCAGCTTCGCTGGTTTACCATCTCTACAGGTGCATGGGTGGTGTTTTTTTTGGTTCAGATTAATTTTAGTTCCGATTAACGATAGTTCGTTTAAGGTTAAAAACTGGGCTTGTTGGTATAGCATACTAGAGGTTGGATTGCGCAACACTTTGACGGGACACACTGAAGAGAAACACAAACCACAGAGCACTCTGTAGTGTGCGTGTTTCTCTTCTGTGTGCCGTCAAAATGTTGCGCAATCCAACCTCTGCGCAACCTTGCGCAATCCAATTGAGGAAGGGAAAAGAGAAAAAAGATAACAATGAAGAAAGGGAGTCAGTATGTGCGCGCCCACAGATGAATGTTCATTTATGTACTTACAGTCACAAACGCTTTATTGCGATAACAACTATATGGACGCTCCAGGCGCATTTCTGCCGTCGCCGTGATGTCCCACATAAAGTCTAAAGGGCCGTTTATAGTCCGACGTAACGCACGCGCGCGCGCACGCTACGTCACGTCGGCGAAAACGACACCTCTATAGTCGTGCGCACCGGCGCAGCTAACGTAACCGGCGGCTTCCAACGCGCCCCGACGGGCCCGGCGCCGATTTGGCTCCGGAGCCATTCGCGCGTCGAAGTCGGCGGAACTCTGGCACCACAATGCATTGCGCGCGAAGAAAAAGGCGCCAACACAACTCCGCAGACGGCTTTTGCGGACGGCGCGCGACTTGGCGAACCTTCTGCGCATGCTCCGAAGATAGCAGCCTACGGCGCGCGCGTTGAAGTATAGAGGGGATGGCATCTCGGCTGGCGCAGCGCAACGAACGCAGCGTGACTGACCGCGAACGACACTCGCCCGCGCGCCGATAACGTTGGACTATAAACGAGCCTTATGAGCAATAACACCGTCGCCGGGCGCCGTACGCTGTATGTGCGAGTGAAAGCGTGGGATGCGAGCCGACGATCGCGGCTCATCACGCCCGCGCGAACGGAAGGAAAGCGGGGAGCAAGCGCACCACCTTGCTTCGCGCGCGAGGCACCCAACGTTGTGAGGTACCGGGGGGGGGGGGAGCGAGGGGGGCGGCGTTCTACTCTAGCTGCAACTGCGTATGCGGCGGCTGCGCGCGGTGGAGCAACCGTATCTTGAGAGCGATCTTCGTTAGCGGCAGAGTCTAGGGGCGTCGACGGCTCGTGGCTTTGTGCGTGCCGTGTGTTCTCAGCGCTCAGTTTGCGGTGGAGCGACAGGCAGCACGAAGTTCACTTCGCTCGCTGCTGCTGCCGCACTTCGCGCCAGCCTTTCCACAGCGAGTGTCCGCGGTCATCGAGAGTGATGTGTTCATGTTTGCTGCGCGCGCTCACACCGTGTTTGTTAATTTAGTTAGCAAGCGCATGTTTGCATGTTGATATGGCCAATAAAAGCACTCTTCTTACTTCGTATGGCTGTCTGCGAATTTGCTATCGCAGTCGCTGCTTCGGCTTTCGGGTTAAACTGCGCCTTTTTTATTGGCCAGTTGCCTTAAAAAAATGCATTAGCACTTCGGTGGCCTTTTGCACATTAGTGCTTTTCGGCCAAAGTACCAGGATCCTTGTTTCCGAGAACTCTCTGTCGTCCAAGTGGCAGGACACCAGCACGCAGAGCCTTTCGTTGAGAGTCGAGGGACGGACAGTGCCGCAGAATTTCACAACCTTACCAAGAGTGGCATGCCCCTACGCTGGCCACTCCGTTGAGGAATGAATAAGCGCTTGTGAATGTGAATGACCTAATGTCTTTCCATGACTGGAGAGCGCGGGCGGCAAGCAAAATCACATGTCATGGTGCTGTGAGTAAAAATCGTAGTTGGCAAAATCCGGTTACTTCCAATGGGCCGGTAAGCAAACTTTCCGTGCGGCGTCAATTCTGAACAGAGGTGGGAACTGATCTTGTTGGTGGCCGAGCACACAGGTTCATCTGCCCTGACACACTGCCTGAAAGTCTGCAGTGGCTCGCCAGCCACTGAAATATAGTTATGGATTTTCTCGAAAGCATGGCGGGGAACACGCTTAATTTTATATACCAGCTGTTCATCAGAGCCATGACTAGTAATATCCATACTTTCTAGGGCAGCCCTGTAATCGGGGAAAATTGGCTCGCCAAATAGGCAGTAGTTGAAGCACGTAATATATGGCACCTCATAGAGCTGCCAGTTCCTGTGCTGTCGTTGTCGTACCATGAGAAAGCTTGAGCTGCGCAGAGGCAGAGATCAATGGACAATCACAGTTACGGTAGAGCTGTGTAGCAAGACCCTCCGTGTAGCAAGACGCCACGAAAGTAGGACCAATTTAAGAAAAATAAGAGGCAACAGTTTTTAAGGTTCGTAGCGACATATCTATTTTATTGGCAAACCCAGAAATTCAGAGCTTCACGTACGGTCGTCAGAGTCACCAGAGTGGCAGATATTGGGAGCTTTGACATGCTTGAAGCAAGATGGCAGTGAGTCTCAGTGATTGTCCAAAACACTTTAAGAGTACAGCCTGTGGCCTCCGTGCTAGCAAACAAGCGAAGTGTTGTGGCCGGTAGCTATGAAAGGCCTGGCGTATGCGCTGTCTGCGCCTCAGCTATGATTACGCGATGAGCGGGTGCAGTCTGCCTGATAGCAATCGTTGCAGCTATTGAAGCACATCGTAGAAGGGTCAAAACTTGTTCAAAGTGTCAGAAATTGATTCAGTAAGGCACGCTGTAATGTTCTAGCATTATATAAAGAAATTAGGCGTGACCTGAATCACTACTACTGATTAGCTGCGCTTGAAATGTGCATAACTTGACACTCCACAAGGAAAGTGCTGGTTGCGCGGTTAACCGCGCAACCAGCATTTTCGGAAATTTCCTCCGAGTTCATATATAAGACAGCAGGAGGAACATTTTAGCCAGGCCTGCATGTGCAGCCAATAGCGATATGTCCGTACCCTAGACGAAGACACCTCCCGCGGCAACATCTCTTCACGCTGCATTAAGACAGAATGCATCGGCAAAGTGCTTGCATTGTGAGTTTTCTCATCTAAAAACACAGAAACGTATTTATTTGAAGCATCCAGGCTGATCGCTCCCCGATTTTTAAAAAGGATGGGTTGAGAATCCTGGTGACTAAAGCCCATATACTGGCGATAGGCATTAAACATCATGCTGTAATCAACAGTAGTATATAACAATATTTCAATATTTCCCCTCTTTATCTTCCTACCGTTACCATACGTATTGCGGTTAGGAAATTGAAGGTAGTACGTCCCTTCTGAGCGCATGTGCACTTGTTGGAAAACCTGAAGCTAGCACCATTATATCATTTTCTAAAATAGGCAGCGAAGTAAATTGCTGTTCCACGTCGCTCCACGTCAACACCAAGTACATTAACCATTCGAGAGTGAGGCACTGGTGATTTGCCACAATATGCGCTGCTGGAACTGCGTTATGTATTCGTCTTCGTTCTGAAACCATGGCAACTTCTAGCCAGAGAAGATAGAAAGACGTCTGAAGCGAACACACTGGCACCTGGGAGTCTTAGTCGCAGTAGACAAACGATGTCGCTGCGCATTCGTCTTCCTTTGAATGATTGCGTTCTAGAGTGAACGCATCTTTACAGGCTCAATCCATATAGGACATTTGGAATGCCATGTAGCATTCGACGTAGGCTATGTGAGTCTTTTCACAGGCTTAGACTAGGCGTTGCCTTTAAGCGATGATGTTTTTCCGCATGTTTCTACGTCTTTGTTTGCGTGCTTGCTTGCTTTTTGCGTGCGTGCGTCTTACTTGCTCGCTTTCTTGCTTGTTTTCTTGTTCACTTGCCCGTTTGTTTGTTTGTTTGTTTGTTCGTTTGTTTGTTTGTTTGTTTGTTACTTTGTTCGTTTGTTTGTTTGTTGCGTCCGTCTGTAGTTCAAGTGGCTGTTGTTTTCTTCACACGTGGTGGTTGCAATCTACTTTTGCATAATGAAGGAATATACAGAAATGGAAAAAAAATGGCAGGAAGGTAAATGCACGTTTTGTTTACTACGCGTAGCAAAGGAACGCTTCTGAAGGACAAATATTATGGTTTATGTTCTTCCAAGTAAACTCTACTTTTCTGATGCATCATATGAGAAAGAATACGGCCAATTCATAAAGGAACGAAACCTTTTTTACAAAAATTACGTGAATAAGACCACGTGCAAGAGACGCAAACTTGTTCTATGATAGGCGTAGCATTACTTACTTTGCCATTTATCGTCGTAGATTCCTCTTTACAACCATTCGGATGAGTCCAAGGTGCAACATCTGAAATCAAATCGTATCCATTTTTTACGTTGCGATAAAGAGAAACAATGAGATATAATATTGGACCTCGCAAGTAAGCATAATCTTTTAGCTTTAAATATTCAACAACAAAATAAGAAAAAAATAAAAGTATTCACGCCCCGGTCGTGGCTCAGTGACGCTCATCCCATCTACAGCTCGTCTCAAATTGCCTTGTAGTTTCGCGCTGTTTAATTAGGCAATGGTATTCTGCATGCTGCCGTTCGAAATACAGTATCCGTGACTTGGGAACGTGCTGTCATGGCGCCGCCAGGTTAATGGCGTCTTATATACGTGCTGTAACGCATGTGCTATGTATGAGTTCAAGGAGCGTTTTGTGGCATCTGCTATCATGCAACCAACGAACATAGCTAAATACACTGCACTGTAGCGGATCCCTGCTCGCAAAAGGAGACAATAGTGCTTCATTTTTACGATTGTTAAAGTTGATAATGAGTGGCCGGCATCTCCTTCCGTCACATGAAGGGAAGTGTTTGTACACGTTGCTCCCAGGGGAAGTGCGGCCAATTCTAAGTACAGGTGACACCTGGCGTAGAAACCACCCCAGCACGCAGCCTCATAAACACAATTTTATGCGCTATGTCAGAGTTTATCCACCCTAGCACAGTGTTCGTGACATACTTGGCATGTTTAATTGCCAGCATTCTTTCCCTCTTTTTTTGTTATTTTTCTTTCAACGGGAGAGGGCGATTATACTGTTTAAGGCTAAGCTTTCGTGACCTCTTCTCCTGGCTTCCAGGCCGCTGCTGCTGCTGTGGTCCAGCTCGCGCGCGCCTCTGGGTTTCTTGCAACACCACCAGATGACGCTCGCCGCCGCGCATCCCAGCCGGCGCCCGTCGCGGCATCGTTGCACAGTTTGTGCGTATGTCACGTGCTGTGCTTGCTTTGCTAGGCGACAAAACTGCAGGTGCTGGGCTGTGGAAGTCGCGTGCTGGGCTGTGGTAGCGTAAACATTACAATAGTCCATCGCCTGAAGAGAGCGCTTGGAGCTGCAGCATCTCAACAGCGTGCTGGCCACGCATGCAGAAGGAGCACGCGTAAACACGTGCCAGCAAAATGGCTCCAAAGCGTGCACTTGGCGTCGAGGACACCCACGCCCGAACTAAGCGTCGCGCGGAAAGAGAGCTTCTTCGCTACGCAGCGGAACTTGATGCCCCCCGCGAATGTATTTATACAATGTATGCATACAATTATGAAATCTGTTGAATTACGTACAGCCCCGTAATTCAATTAACGCTTAACAATTCTGCAATGTGACTCAAAGCAAACAGCATACAAAGCTTCGCTTACATCGATTCCCACCGTACGTGGGATCCCCCCTTTCATTTCATATATAGCCTGGGCTTAGGCGGGCTGTTATTTCATAGGCATTGCAGTTAAGAAACAAAGAGTTGTGAGGAATGTAGACGTTGCTTTAACTATATTTAGGAAAAATGAAGAATAAATAGGCTTGTTAGCCTCGTCCCTGCTTATTGGTGTACGATTTAATATCTACACTTACTTGCGGTGACGCAGGATCCGTTGCGGCAAACTCCAGTTCTCTTCACGTACTCACTCTGGCCGTTTTGCTGCGGGAGCTAGTCGCAAAAACAGTAAATGGAGCTTTGCCTTTTATCGTAAGAATGCAGTCACCCGTAGTATAGGCCACGTATGCCAGACCGAAAAAATGCTTACCGCGCATAACCTTCCGTCGTCCAGCCTCGTTTCAATCCAGGTGTTATTTTTCTTCTTGTAACAGCTCGCGATACATCCAAGAACGACATTAAGCTGAAAAGAATCGCCAGGAAACAGAGCGAGGGCCCTTTTTGCGTTCCTTTGACTTCAATGAAATTACAGTCTTCAAGCCACATACTTTATTACAATACCTACGGACAGACTTGGGTACCCTCACGAGAGCGAGCCCTCATGAGGGCATTCCTTACCCTCATCTGCCCTCATCCTCATGTGGTGAGGTGAGGGTGAGGTGAGGGAGGACGGGCGTTGCGAGGTGAGGGCGAGAAAAAGTGCGGTGACAATGTGAGGCTAAATGCGGAAAAGGCGATTGATATTGTTGAAGTACAGAAAAGTCACTCAGATGGTGTGCCTGGTGGGTTTAAGGTTTAAAGTTTTGAAGTGCGCTGGCAGAAAGTCTCTCTAGCGCAGATGTATGTCGAAGCCCACCTTTAACTCACCAAAGTCATAAATGGCAGTTGATGCTAGCTGTAGCTCAACCTATGGAAAGCTCTAGCCACTGTGCGATGTAGCTGTAGCCACGAGAGCGCGATCAGTCACGGCGACTTTTTGGCATCACTCCGAGATTCAATCATTTTTTTTCATTGATCAACACCCTTCAGCGCACTCCTTTGTCCGAAGTGAACAACCTAGAATTTACTTTTTCTTGCTCAAACTAAATGTACAGAAAAATTGAGCCTGAGAATTGTCGGGCCGTGATAGCGTGTGTTGGCGCATGAACTGAAGGAAATGTCAAGATGAAGAAAAACGTGGGTAATATGGCAAGAGATTGTCTATAGCAGGCACGTACCCGCGATGGCATGACGATCGTCGTCACGCTATCGCCATCATACACTCGTAGTCATCCAATTGTCATCACAACGTTGTTGTACCATCGTCGCCATTGCATTGGCGTAAGCCGAGACCACACGTACGCTTGCGGACGCGCGTAAGCTCGCGTCCGCGCGCCTAGCGCCTGCCGCGCCTGGCGAGTAATGGTGGTTTGCATCCACAAAGACGCGCGACAGCGCGCGCTCACTGGGCTCACTCACAGACGCCTTGGTAGGCACCGCTTCGTACTTTGTTATCGACAGTGTTTCAACATGCTTCAATTTATATGAACGTAATCGTAATATTTTCATAGCTGTTAGAGCAGCGTAAAAAGGAAAGAAGAACCACTTTCTTGCATGATATAAATCTGCTTCACCGAGAGTTGAACGTTTCGCGCCGTAGCTGCGTAGCTAGGCGCGCCGACGCGAGTCAACCGAAGCGCTCGATAACAGAGCGGAGCTGTTCCCCGAGATCACGCCGCGTTTCGACGCGTACGAGCCATGCCGCACCGTCTGCGCATGCGTGGGCGCGTGAACGCGAGCTTGCGCGCGTCTGCAAGCGTACGTGTGGGTACGCTTGCAGACGGTCGTCTTTGTGTACTCTTTGCCATATCGTCGTTGTGTCGCCGTCGTAATTGTTTCATCATAATCAGCAGCAGCAGCCTGCGTACGCCCACTGCAGGGCAAAGGTCTCTCCCATACTTCTCCAACTACCCCGGTCATGTGATAACTGTGGCCATGTTGTCCCTGCAAACTTCTTAATCTCATCCGCCCACCTAACTTTCTGCTGCCCCCTGCTACGCTTCCCTTTCCTTGGAATCCATTCCATAACCCTTAATGACCATCGGTTATCTTCCCTTACCGTAGCCATTTCTTTTGATTTCAACTAAGATGTCTTTAACTCGTGTTTGTTCCCTCACCCAATCTGCTCTTTTCTTATCCCCTTAACGTTACACCTATCATTCTTCTTTCCATAGCTCGTTGCGTCGTCCCCAATTTAAGTAGAACCCTTTTCGTAAGCCTCCAAGTTTCTGCCCGGTACGTGAGTACTGCTACGACACAGCTGTTATACACTTTTCTCTTCAGGCATAATGGGAATCCGCTGTTCATGATCTGAGAATGCCTGCCAAACGCGCCATAGCCCATTCTTATTATTCTGATTATTTCAGTCTCATGATCCGGATCCGTGGTCACTACCTGCCCTAAGTAGATGTATTCCCTTACCACTTCCAGTGCCTCGCTACCTATCGTAAACTGCTTTTCACTTCCGAGACTGTTAAACATTACTTTAGTTTTCTACAGATTAATTTTCAGACCCACCCTTCTGCTTTCCCTCTCCAGGTCAGTGAGCATGCATTGTAATTAGTCTCCTGAGTTACTAAGTAAAGCAATATCATCGGCGAAACCCAAGTTGCTAAGGTATTCTCCATTAACTTTTATCCCCAATTCTTCCCAATCCAGGTTTCTGAATACATCCTGTAAACACGCTGTGAATGGGAGAGATCGTATCTCCCTGCCTGACGCCTTTCTTTATTGGGATTTTGTTGCTTTCTTTATGGAAGGCTATGGTAGCTGTGGAGCTGCTATAGATATCTTTCAGTATTTTTACATTCGGCTCGTCTACACCCTGATTCCGTAATGCCTCCATGACTGCTGAGGTTTCGACTGAATCAAACGCTTTCTCGTAATCAATGAAACTATATATAAGGGTTGGTTATATTCCGCACATTCCTCTATCACCTGATTGATAGTGTGAATAAGGTCTATTGTTGAGTAGCCTTTACGCAACCCTACCTGGTCCTTTGGTTTACAGAAGTCTAAGGTGTTCCTGATTCTATTTGCGATTACTTTAGTAAATACTTTGTAGGCTTTGTAGGATTAGGATTATGTTGGAGTTCTTCCAGGATTCCGATACGCTCAAGGTCATGAGGCATTGCGTATACAGGGTGGCCAGTTTTTCTAGAACATTCTGCCCACCGTCCTTCAACAAATCTGCTGTTACGTGATCCTCCCCAGCGGCCTTCCCCCTTTGCATAGCTCCCAAGGCTTTCTCTACTTCTTCCGGCGTTACGTGTGGGAATTCGAATTCCTCTCGACTATTCTCTCTTCCATTGTCGTCGTGGGTGCCACTGGTAATGTATAAATATATATAGAACTCCTCAGCCACTTGAACTATCTCATCTATATTAGTAATGATATTGTTGGCTTTGTCTCTTAACGCATACATCTGATTCTTGCCTATTCCTAGTTTCTTCTTCACTGCTTTTAGGCTTCCTCCGTTCCTGAAAGCATGTTCAATACTATCCATATTATACTTCCTTATGTCAGCTGTCTTACGCTTGTTGATTAACTTCGGAAGTTCTGCCAGTTCTATTCTAGCTCTAGGGTTAGAGGCTTCCATGCATTGGCGTTTCTTAATCAGATATTTCGTCTCCTGCGATAGCTTGCTGGTATCCTGTCTAATGAAGTTACCACCAACTTCTATTGCACATTCCTTAATGATGCCCATAAGATTGTCGTTCATTGCTTCAACGCTAAGGTCCTCTTCCTGAGTTAAAGCCGAATATCTGTTCTGTAGCTTGATCCGGAATTCCTCTATTTTCCCTTTTACCACTAACTCATTGACCGGCTTCTTATGTACCAGTTTCTTCCGTTCCCACCTCAAGTCTAGGCTAATTCGAGATCATGCCATCCCATGGTCCCTGCAGCGCACCTTGCCGAGCACGTCCACATCTTGTATGATGCCTGATTTAGAGTACAGTATGAAGTCTATTTCATTTCTTGTATGGCCATTTCGGCTCCTCCGTGTCCACTTTCGGCTATCCCGCTTGCGGAAGAAGGTATTCATTATCCGCACATTACTCTGTTCTTGAAATTCTACTGATAACTCTCCCGTGTTATCCCTAGAACCTATGCCATAATCCCCCGCTGAATTGTCACCAGCCTCCTTCTTGTCTACCCTGGCATTGAAGTCGCCCATCAGTATAGAGTATTTTGTTTTGACTTTACCCATCGCCGATTCTACGTCTTCATAGAAGCTTTCGACTGGCTGGTCATCATGACTGGATGTAGGGGCATAGGCCTGTGTGACCTTCGATTTGTACCTCTTATTAAGTTTCACAACAACACCTGCAACCTCTCGTTAATGGTATAGAATTCCTGTATGTTACCAGCTATATTCTTATTAATCAGGAATCCGACTCCTAGTTCCCGTCTCTCCGCTAAGCCGCGGTAGCACAGGATGTGCCCGCTTTTTAGCACTGTATATGCTTCTTTCGTCCTCCTAACCTCACTGAGCCCTATTATATCCCACTTACTGTCCTCTAATTCCTTCAATAGCACTGCTAGACTCGCCTCACCAGATAACGTTCTTGCGTTAAACGTTCCCAGGTTGAGATTCCAATGGTGGCCTGTCCGGACCCAGATATTCTTAGCACCCTCTGCTGCGTCACAGGTCTGACCACTGCCGTGGTCAGTTGCTTCGCAGCTGCTGGGGACTGAGGGGCCGCGGTTTGATTGTTTTATTCATATAGGAGGTTGTGGCCAAGTACTGGACCAGGGTCACCAATCCTGCTCTGGTGAGTGAGTGCATTACCGGTTCTGGTCACCGAGATCAGGCCGCACTCCATGCCTGTTGATGCAATTTGATGAACACGCGGATTTTTTTTCTTATTTTTGTAATCCGGTGTAAAATTGCGCGGCACCGGGATTCGAACCTCGGTCCTCCTGCATGCGAGGCGGACGCTCTACCTCTATTCCACCGCTGCGCCGCGTAATTGTTTCATCATCATTCTAACTTCGCCTTTCCGTTCTCGCCGTGCCGTCGTCGTCACCCCATCATCGTCACGCGTTCGCCGTCATCCCATTGTTATCCTGCCATCGTCGTCACACCGCCTTCCTCGTTCCATAAAGAGCTTTCCTTCTTCGCCATTTTGCCACAGTCATGCGGTAGTCAGTCGGTCTTGATTATGCCGCCGGTGTGATGTCCTCGTCGCCAATGCGTCGTCGTCATATAGTCACTATCATGCATTATTTGTCACGCGTCCGTCGTCACGCTATCGCGTTCGTGCCATAGTCGTCATTCCAACTTCGTCATGCATTGTCGTCATACGTTTGTCCTCATACCACCTTTGCCGTTCCGTCGGTGTCATTCCTACTTCCTCATTCCGTTGTCGTCACTGAGTTTATACAGTACTCGACGCGCATTCATGCTCGTGGGCTACCTTGGCAAGTGAGGGCCATAGCAAAGTGGGCCGATACTAGAGACCGGGGTTGTTGGAGAAGTATGGGAGAGGCCTTTGCCCTGCAGTGGGCGTAACCAGGCTGATGATGATGATGATGATGATGATGATGATGACTAGAGACAGTGTTCTTCGCATGTAGCCGACGCAGCGGA
This sequence comes from Dermacentor albipictus, assembly GCF_038994185.2. Taxonomy (NCBI): domain Eukaryota; kingdom Metazoa; phylum Arthropoda; class Arachnida; order Ixodida; family Ixodidae; genus Dermacentor; species Dermacentor albipictus. The sequence continues at coordinate 130,791,995 of NC_091822.1, forward strand.
GAGAGAGAGATAAAAGGGAAGGAAAAGCAAGGAGGTTAGCCAGCGTGAGTACCGGCCGGCTACCCTGTACTGGGGAAAGGGGTAAAGGGAATAAAAGGTGAGCGAAGACACATAAAAAAAGGAAGCGAAAATATCAGAATGATCACTATAAATTTTAAGTAAACGTGAGTTCTGCAAAACGGTGTGTCATTGCATTGCTTGACTGGTAATCGCATTACCATAGCATTAAAATGAGCTCTGCCGTATTTTTTTTTTCATGCATGCGTGACAGCTTGAAACTGTTGGTAGCTAGCTGCCTCACCATGAGTTTTCTTTGACCTCCTTCTAATTACCGTAGCCTTATCTACCCTTCCACCGGCACAGTATATAAACCAGGCATATGCTATGGTTAACCGCTCTATCATTTTATATTTTCCCTTCTATCTAGCAGATTATCATCTCCATTGCATACAGCATTCTCGTGGTCTCCCTGGTGTATTTGCACATTTCGTGGTTGCTGTTGTCATTGTTGTTGTTGTTTTCATCCCGTATGTCGGAATCTGCGTTATTTATTTTTTACTCGTGGCACTCCACTTTTCCAAAATATCAGCCACACAATGAAACTATAAAGGTCAATTCGTTATCGTATTGTAATTTAGCGTTGTTATTTATTCTTTTACTGCATTAACGTTTCATTTGTATTTTCAACTTCATTGTACCTTTCTTTTAGCATAACAGTTCATGGCATCTACGAAGAGATCGAAAACAAGAAATTACCGCTTTGTTCATTTGAGTCTTGTTCACCTTGCAGAGGCGTTCGTAAGGGTCAACCACTGGAAACAATATACCAAATTCAAGAATCACTATGAGTAATGTATTCTACCCCGTACGGACGTGAGTAGCTATGCTACAACAACCCGATATGCCCTATTTTATTTTTATATTGCATCTGTAAGCACAGCAGGACAAGTACTAGCTCCTTGTGCTTCTTCTTGTGTTTGAAATGCTAACGTCATTCTCGCCATTCTCAACTAGCCATCGCCCCTATATACCTGACGTCTCTACACGCGAACCGCTCTTGAACGCCGTCGCGCAATGTGCACGGAACAAGCCGTGTACGTCTTGCAACACTACATGAATGAAAATTATATGTGTGCTCCGAGGTAGCACAAGCACGGTGTAGCCTCCTGTCAGATCAGAATAAATGAATAAACAATGAAATCAGCAGAGTGTACAAAATGAATCAAACTTCACGCAGACACATAATAGTATGTGGACGTTCCTGAGAGGCGCTTCTCCTTCGAAAGAGCATGTTGCCGGAACGTGTATGGGGTGTTCGCCCCCACTTCACGATTTGTCACATCTGGGGCCGAAATCACAAGGCTACTCGTCTGTAAGTGCTCTTTGTTGCAGCCAGGAAGGAACAGCGAGACGACCAGACGAGGAGCCGCATACGCCCACGTTTAATGGTCTCTCAGACGTGTTCTATATCAAGAAGAAGAAGAGCACGCGCTGCCACAACACGCGGTCACGGAGAATTATGTCTCCCCCCTTTCCCTAGATGGCAGCATGTACAACATCTCCCCAACAGAGCTAGCCAAGTTCGCTGCAGCAGGCGGCTTCACGCACCTCCTACTTCCAGTATGCATGTGGGAAGTGTCTTGGCAACACGAAAGGGCGTCTGCTGCACCGTCACTGATACAAAAATTTTCTGTTTTGGTTGTTGGTTTTAGAAGGGGAATAGCGAACTAGCTGGGTCCTGTTCCTGCGTACAGCATTAGTGTCAGTGTTAACCCAATAGGACCGAGGCTCATCGGAGGCTTGTACTGTCGTTTTGCACTTGAGGTCTGTCAACCAGACGTCGTCCCCGTAGAATAGCTCCAGCAAGTAGCGGACTCCGTGACGTCTGTCGAAGTCTTTCCTTTGACGTTTCCGGTACTGTTCCTCGAACTTTCGAAGGCTATCTTGATCCGGCAGTTTGGGTGTCAGCTTGGTGGAACTAAGAGGAAGCGTGACTCTTAGCCGACGACCCATACGTAGTTCCGCAGGGCTATACCCATTTTTCAAAGGAGTCGACCTGTAAGCTAGAAGCGTCAAGTAGGGGTCTTTCGTCTTTGTCATGGAAGTCTTGATGATTTCTTACCGCAGCCTCAGCAATTCCATTGCTCTGAGGATAGTGAGGGCTTGAGGTACCATGCTTGAAGGCGCAGTTCTCAGCGAATAGTGAAACTCAGTCGACAAAAACTGCGGGTTGTTGTCGGAAACCACTTCCTCAGGAATTCCGTGGAGTGCAAAAAATGACTTGCAGTGGTTGACCACAGCTGTGGACGTAAGCTTCTCGATCCGAGCCAGTTCAGGATATTTTGAATAATAATCTGTTGCTATCAACCACCACTGCCTCTTATAGTGAAACAAGCCCATTGCAATGCGTTGCTAGGGTTTTCTGGACATTCGGAGCTCTTTAGTGGCATTTTCCTGTTACTTGTTGTTTCGACGCACTGCTGACATTGCTTCACCAGGGTCGTGAGATCAGCTCCTATAGTGGGCCACTAGACACAATCTCTGGCTCGAGCAGGTGTCTTTCTTATGTCGAAGTTTACTTTATGTAAGAGTCTTAGGACTTCGTTTTGGCAAGAGACAGGGACGACCACTCGAGCAGCTTGGAGGAGTATATTGTTCTCCAGAGTGAGCGGGTATCGATGCTCGAAGAAGGGTTTTAGGGCCACTGGTAAATTTCACCTGGAGGGCCACTCTTTTTTCTTGCTCCAACGGCGAAGTTGTGCACAAACAGCGTCTGTTTGCTGGGGTGCCTTTATGGTGAAAGAGGTTTTCAAAGAGCATACGAAAGCTTCCACGTTTTCTTCGAGCTCTATGTCTTCTATTTTTTGGAGAGGTGCTCTGGAAAGAGTGTCTGCGGCTAGAAGGTCTTTGCCCTGAACGTATGCAATTTCGTACTGGTATCGCATCATTCTCATCTTTAGCCTCTGTAATCTGGGTGTCAGGTCGTCAAGACTCTTTGAAGTGAAGATGGGAACCGACGCCTTATGGTCCGTCTCCAGCTTGAACTGCTTGCCGAGAAGATAATTGCCGAACTAGTCACAAGCCCAGAGTAAGGCAAGGGTCTCTTTCTCGAATTAAGCGTAACGCTTCTCAGTCTCTGACAGTAATCGTGAAGCATAAGCGATGACAGAAAATTTGTCATTCATTTGCTTCTGCCGGATTAATTTCACTAAGTCCGAAGTACGATGCATCTGCAGCAACGATTGTTTCTCTCGAAGGATTGTAAACTCCAAGGACGGGGTGAAACGAGAGCACCGACTTCCATCTCTTGAACGCCTGCTGTTGTCGAGCATTCAAAGCAAGCTCTTGCTCCTTTGACAGCAAAACATTAAGTAGTTGCGCGACTTCAGAGAGATTGGGAACAAATCTGGCGAGCTATGTTGACATTCCGAGAATTCCTTGCAGCTCGGTCCTGTTCCTTGCGCTCTCCATTTTCATAATGGCTTCAACTTTCTTTTCGTCTGGTCGTATTCCGTCTTGGTCTAGCCAGTGTCCAGGGAAAGTGAGGCGCTGGACGTCAAACAAGCATTTGGTTTCATTCAATGTCACAACAGCCTTGACGAGTAGCTGCAGCACATTTCTGAGTGTCTCATTGTGCTCATGCTCATTCGAATCCCAGATAAGGATGTCGTCCATGTGACAGACTACTCTACTGACGCCTTGTAAAATGCCTGACATCTGTTGCTGGGAGTGTTCTGATGCAGACGCAATTCCAAACGGTAACCGGTTGAAATAGAAGCGCCCGAAAGGTGAGGTGAACATGGTAAGCTTTTTAGAACCTTTACAAATTGGAATTTCCCAAAATCCAGAGTTAGCGTCCAGTTTGGAGAACACTTTAGCTCCATGAACAAGTCCGAGAGTGTGCTCCATGGAAAGGATAGGATACCATTCTCTCAGAACGTGGCGGTTCAGTTCTGAGAAGTCTGACTGTCAGGTCTGCGGACGACTTCGGGACGACTACCATTGGTGCACACCACTCTGTCGGCTCGTCAACAGGGGATATGACGCCGATTTTCTGCATTCTCTGTAGTTCCAACTTTGTCCTTTTGTATAAAAGAATTCGGATGCACCTCGGAGAGCTGAGCGCGAAAGGTTTCGCTCCTGCTTGCAGCTGAATTCGGTGTTCCTTGTGCAGCTTGCCGAGTCCCTGAAACAACGCTGGAAATTCTACTTTCGGATTCACTTTCTCAGCAATGGCGCTTACAAATGTCAACATCCGGAGTTCTTTGATCGGTGGCTTGCCTAGCAACGGAGTGCGGACCTCATCTAAGACGTAAACATCCTAAGTAGTCGTACGGTCACGGTAGATGAGCTCGAGGTATGCCACTCCTGCGACTGGAAGAAGCTTTCCCTCTGGACTATGTAGCTGGTGAGGAGGAGCTGAGAGAAAAGGTATGCCTTGGAGCGTCTGGAATACTTGCTTCGGGAGGATTGTTTCGTAGGCGCCAGTATCAATTTCGAAATTTACTGGCTGACCTTGAACCAAGACTATAGTCTCCCACGTTCCAGGATACGACGTCTTGATTATTCCGAGGAATCCTGCTTCTAAATTGACTTGTGTCGTTTTCACCCCATCGAGGCGCCGCGACATGCATACGGAGGCGTAATGACTCTTTTTCCGACAATTCCTGCCGACTTCCGAGCGTGCGCAGCACAGAGTGCGAGGGTGACGCTCTTGACCGCAAGAACGGCATGGTTTCTGCATGCTGTTATTGCCGGAGGATGAAGATGGCATGTTTGCCCCACGTGAATAGCTGCCGCTTTTGTCCTGTTTCGAAGTGCGCCAAGTGGATGGGGGAGCGGACGCGACTTTGCTCACACATGGCACTCCCTAACGGAGCTCGACTTGTTGCTGACGGACGCTCTCGATCTGGCGGACGGACTCAAGAGCCTTCTGAAGAATGAGGTCCGCGTCGAGCTTTAGGCTGGCGGATCGCTGCTTATCTTTTATCCCGACTACTAGGCGGTCGCGCATGAACTCTTCTCGAAGAGCGCTGAACTAGCGGTCTTTCGAAAGTGTGCGAAGCGCAGTAACGAAATCTTCGGCCCGCTCACCGTCTTGTTACACTCTGGTGTTGTATCTGGCTCGTTCAAAGATTATATTGCGTCGCGGGATAAAGTATTTGTCGAACTGCTCCACGGCTGCGTCGAATTTCTTGGAGTTCTCTTCAGAGAGACCAAAAGTAGCGTAGGTTTCCTCGGCTCGCTCCCCATGATGTATATATAGTAGCGCCTCTACTTGATGTTTCTCGGGCTTAACGCACAACCCTGAAGAGGTTCGGAAACGTTCAAATCTTTGCTTCCACTTCGGCCACTCGTTCGGCGACGAAAAGTTGAAGGCGTCCGGTGGTTTAATTACTAATGACGCCATGGCCTCGAACGTTGAAGGGTCGCGTTGCTTGAGTACCGAGATGTGCATATAGGGAGCAGCTCACAGGCGTTTCGTTGCTGGCATCGTCCTTCGCACTGAGGAGGACTAGGAGCCCATGTCCGCTGGTAGGACCTGTTCTGACGCCATGTTGCAGCTAGGAAGGAAGAGCGAGACAGCCAGACGAGGAGTCACATATGCACACGCTTAATGGTCTCTCACACGTATTCTATCTCAATAAGAAGAGCACGCGCTGCCAGATCGCCGACCACACGCAGTCACGGGGAGCTATGTCTCCCCGCTTTCACTACATGGCAGCATGTACAGTCGACCAAAAAAGTTTACGGACCAAGAGATCTGACAAAAAGCTGAATATCTTCTCAGTCTCAAAACACCGAGTGTTATTCCCATTTCCAGCCTTTTGTGACATATGCGAACAACATTGTGATGATCAATTTTACTGGCTGCTTTTAAAGGCTGCTCATATATTTTGAATTTTCTGAGATACCGTGGTCCGTAAACTTTTTTGGTCGACTGTACAACACTCTTCGCCATTCGGCCTGCTGCCCTCACTAATAGCGTGTCCGGCGTGAGAATTTAGGCAAATTTTCTCTTACCAACAATTCTAGCGCAAGGTGTCTTTTATGAATGCGGGCTCTGGTTTGTATGCTCAGCAATCTGCCACCCAAGTTGTCCGGTCTTACGTCGCTTCACGACTGCACTGCTCTCCGCTCTATAGGCACGAGTTCGTTTTCCGTCTCGACCCACGCATAGAAAGCGTGTCATTGCCGCAAAATTCATCGCGGATCAAGCGGCCGCCAAAAAAATGCTGAAATGATGGGTGGCCCCAATCTGACGAGTAATAGGAGTGCCCCGAGTGCCAAATGTGCTTCTTATGAAAGCCTACACGACCAGGGACCGCCTGGCCTTGCAATGGCTTCTCGACGCCACAAATGTAGTCCGGAGCTCCGGAAAATGTTCCCGCTTCCCAGGAGCTTGACAGTACAGCAGACTGTCAAGCCTGGCATTCTCCCCTGTCTGCGATCATTGTCCTTGCAGTCTATGCGCAAGCTCCATAGCATGTTGTATAGTCATGCGTCACGCCCCTAAATTAGCTGAACCACACGTGAATGGTAATACTTGACAAAGACTGGTTTGAGGCCTCGGAGGATGGTTGTGAGCGCCTTTCTTCTACTATATTCGACGGCGGCACATTCAATAATGTAAACCACACGGTTGTTTTTCGCGAATCCTATCATGTGTGCGCTTTCGCCCACCCTTTAAGTTGCAACCACGCATTTTCTGTGCCACTGGCTGACGTGAGGCGTGCCTCCGGTTCTCGTATTATCGAATCCAGCCCTTTTTATGCGGCTGTTCTACCATTCGACATTGAGAATGGAATCTATATCGGCCATACCACGCGTTTATACTCTGGGCCACTATATCGTAAAGCTATTCCAAGCGGTTTCTATTCTAGTTCACCAATCGACTCTTCATGATTGGTCACAAAACTTTCCGGCCACCCCCAACTTCGCCTGTCTTTCACGTGGCGTCACGAAAACCGCGATAGCTTTCGATCTGATATGAAGTGTACACGCTGATCATACATGAATATGCCGAACAAAAGAAAACGTATTATTTCTGATGCGACGCTTCTTTGCCACTAGCCTTCTGCTACTGGCCAAAATTTCTCGGGCTGCGCCCACTTCGCCTGTCTGTCACGCGACGTCACAAAAACAGAGAAAATTCACCGCGTCAAAGTGACCTGTATGCGTTAAAAATGCATTGACGTGCCGAACAAAACTGAATTTTTTTCTCAACAGTGGGAGACTGCTCGTTCCGAAATAATAGACAATTACTGCCAGCTGATCGCTCAGGCACTGCCTACTCTTACCAGTCGCAGAGCATGGATTTATTTCCATATCATAAACCTTTTTGCGCAGCAATATAACGTTATCGAGCCCTTTAAACACGTATACAATATCGCTCTGCCAATTCTTCTTTGCTGAGGATCCGTTCTGTCGGCATTTTTAACTTTCCGTGGCGCGCCGCCGCGATTTTCGAGCAGCCACCGCAACCTAAGTAAGGGAAAGCAGACCAATCACAGACGCCGGCACCACCCTCTTCATCCGGTTATCGATATCCAGTGCAGTGGCTCGGCCCCATCGAATCCCTCTCCAATTTAGCGGGCTCCTCGCCTCTTGTCAGCTAATTAGTTAAGAAAAACCGCTCAGTATAGGTAGCGTTATTCGTTCTTGAGCAAACAAAAGTGACCTCCCATAAAGCCGAAGAGCGTTTGATTCGGCTGTTCAGACAGCGTCGCGGGTCACCGCCTGATGCTTGCGTCTGCGATTACGCAAATTTGACGTCAGGAGATTGGAAAAAAAATACTGGAATAGTTCTGCGTTATAGGACCCCTGATGTAAACCGATGAAACGACATGTTCGCGAATGTGTTCATAATCAGTTTTGGTGCACGTTCATGTGAACCTGGTCTTCTCTGTTTTCTTCGGTTGAACATTCGGTCATTGTCTTACATGCAGCATTTACAGTGATCCGCTTCATTGTTCGCCATGTGCAAAAGTGTCTGCTCAAAGTGCAAAAGTGTGCGCCATGTGCAAGATAGTGTCTGCTCCGGTAACATGTTCTGCTACTGGGCGTTCTCGTGTTCCCTTTAAATCGCGCTCTGGTTGTCCATACACTATAGCACGCTATGCCTGAGTTACGTTATTTTCAATGTGCGCGATATTTCCCCTTTCTAGCCTTGTTTTCTTTCCGCTTTGCCTCACATTACAAAGACGCTTGGGTGTATTGTTGATGACTGGGATGGTCTGGCCCACGTTGGCCAATGTTCCCAGAATCTAATCATTCCAAAAAAACAGCATGATAAGCTCGCCCAAATCACCCCCCTCCCTCCTTGAATGCCAAGCAAGAAGCCCACAAGTGGCCCTGCGTGCTACGTGCACGAGGTGCAGTTTAGCAGTGCTGACTTTTTCGGCACTTGAAGGACACAGCTCTAAGAACAGATGGTGGCAGGAGGAGACAAACACGTACGGCACTGTGTATGCCTCCTCTCTTCACCGGCCTGTGTTCAGCGCTGTACCCTACAAATTTCAGTAACTTAGACCAGCCCCAGTTCAACACGCTACTCCTGATTTTTCATTTGAAGACAGCCGTCCTTCGAATCGCCAAGCGCTGCGGTCGCAGCAAGTTTTCCCGGGCACCTGCCGAGCCTTTTCTTTGGGCGCACTCCGTGATCGGGTTGTCAACGTTTATCGCGCTTGGAGCATATAGTTCCGCTCCTCTGAGAAATCGAGCATCCTTATTATACGTCAAGTTCGTCGCATCGTCAAGCGCCTTTGTGTGGATCGCGCTAGGACTGGCCCAACATCTATTGGAATCTGCACTTCAGCATCGTTAAAGTACATCAGACGCAGTTTGAGCGCCCCATCAAAGCTGGATGAATATATATTCAGGGTGTCCCAGCTACCTTGGACCAAGATTTTGAAAAAACCTATGCGTGCTTCAGAACAGAAATTGCGTGGATCTTGTTAGTGTTTATCTAAACTTGCAGTACCATTTCCTTGCTCGTCTATTTTTTTAGTAATTAGCAGAGATAAATTAATTAACATTTTAAGTATAGCTTGAAACGTTCAGGCGTCAATAGGAAAGTTGTGGAGCTTCACAAATATTGCCCAACCCAGGTACTTCCAACGAGATAGACTTAGCGTGGCCGTTCTTATTCGGGAAAAACGAAAGCCCGCGGAGTTTTAAAAATACCACGTGACAGCGTGCTCTGTGCGCCCGAATGCGCCGCGATTACAGCGCTCTCATGAGTGATTTGTAAAAACACCACCAGCGCCGCACCTTCCCTTTGCTTACAAGAGAGGGCTTGAACCTTTGCTCGGCTCTGACATCACCGGCAGCGGCTGGCGACGGCGCTCCGAAAAAGCGCTTCGACAGCAGCCGCTCGCGCCTGTCGCCAAAGAACGCGCCGTCATCAGCTGTTTATTCCGATATGACGAGAAGAGGAATTTCTTTTCCAGCGTTCAAGTCGATGCGGAATAGAAAAAAATACGCGCAAAACATGCGTCATACATCTGGAACCTGTGCGAGAGAGAGCATCATTTCTTACAATGCCGCTTTTCTTCCAAGCTGTGCCAGCGGCTAGATGCACGTAAGCTCGATTATCTATTACTGTCGGGCCGTGCAGCCGCTTCGAAGAACTTGTTTGCAGTGCCTAAAGCATGCCGTACTCAAGCGAGCAGAAGGGGAACATGGTCTTAGCCTTGGGAGCGGAACTGGGCGACAAGAGGAAAGCTGCCAAGGTATATCGAAATTGGCAATGTGTGGGAAGACCTAGCATGAACACAATTATGAGGAGTTACTTGGCGCTGAAAGAAACAGGTAGCTTCAAGACGCGACACAAAAAGGGAACCATCAGTGAAAAGGCTGAAGGAGGCATTTTGGCTTTCATGACTGCGAACCCTCATTCCAGCGTGCGTGATGGGAGTGGTGAGGTCGGCATTTCAAAGTCTTCAGTGTCAACAGCTCTTAGGAAGGCTGAAATGCATCCCTATCACCTTCGATTGCATCAAAAGCAGCAAGAAAGAGGCTAGTGTCGTTCCAGCCACAGATGCTACTCGCGCATTATAGAAACTTCGCTGCAAAGAACACTTGATGGATCGTACAACCACACCACAACCTCCTTGATTTCATTGTCAGGTAACGAGCATGCCTTCCGATTTCGTTAGTCAATCCCACCCGAGTTGCGCCGCAGCGAGTACCGATCCGTCTTCGATACATTATGACAGGAACCATGAATTGACGTATTTGGAGTGGTCTTCGAAGCGTACAGCTCCATCTAATCTACACGCTCCACTTGTAGATCGTTTAATTAGGGCTCCCATGTCTACCAGAGCAGCTGCTTTCTGTTCGAGCACCTGCATGCAACCTGCTTTAAGACTGAATCCATTAAGTCACTTTCCATTGCGAAAGACATCCGTCTCCGCGCACAGCTCACATTCAGAGGCAAATGTAAGATGACATCAGTAGCCGGAACTCACCGAGTGCACGGCGTGTTGGAGACCTCAAACACACGTGAAAGTGATAAGGAAATTCCGCACGTATACATTTTCTCGCCCGCTGCGGATCAATGTTCTTAGAGCGCAAGCTCCAGCTGCGCTTCCGTTCGTCGCGAGCACAATGACGCACATGCGACATCGACGTGGGCCGCGCCATTTTCCAAACACGTGAAGTGCACACTGTCACTCATGAAGTTTCCTTAACTTCCGCCAACGCGAACTGCAGTGCTTGTGTATACGCGGTTTTTACAAAACCGATCACACAGCCATAAAAAAAGAACCAGCGTGTAGTGACAGCGAGTTTATCATTACCGAAGGCGACTGACCAATGACAAAAAAAAAGTTCTTACGAGCAAAAAACTTGATGAATTCCATTGCCGGTCTTCTCCCGGGTCATGCATCGCAAACAGGTGGGATCCCTGAAGAGTATGGAAGCGAAGTCAAAGAAACCGGGCGAGGGCGATCTCCCAGAGAAGTCTGCGTCGAGGAACGTGCTTTTCTATCAAAAATGCCAACGGTCGATCGTGCGAACACGACGAGGCTGTACAGCGTCAAGAGGGGAACAAACAAGGCCGACATGTTAGCGCTTGGGAGAAACTTTCCTTCGGGCTGGGATGCTCGCAAAACCGACAAAGGGGTGCGGAATGATCCAAGATTAAGACGAGCTTCGGTGGAATTGTACCGAAATATATGTTGACCGTCGTGTTTGTCTTTCTGCGCTCGGTTTTGTTTCTCGTCGGAATACTGACGTGCGTCGTTTCCATACAGCATCGGCGCACAAGAACGGAACGTGTTCAGTGCAATTCCTCTTTTCCGTGTTGAACTTTCTCACCGTCGAGTACTGCGCTATCGACGTCAGCTTTTCGCGGTAGTATTAACTTGCGTAGTGAATTCCTCGATGTGGTTTTGAGCATTGTCCGTTATCAATAAAAATGCGTATTTCTCGGCAAAGTACAAGCTCAACACCTGTTTGAATGACATGAGCTTCTTAAAAACAAGGTTCAGTAAGTCTGTTTTAACAATGTGCTGTGTCTCCGTGGAGTGCCGTGCTCTGCAAATAATAAATTGCTGCAAATTGGAAGCGATTGTTTGTGTTTTGTCAAGCTTTCTGGTGCTCCGATGTTGCATGCTGTATGCCACATTGTTCCCAGGGTGTCGTTATTATTTTGTGCCACTGCTTATCGAAATTCTTCCAAATGATCAGCTGTACTACCGATTACATTTTGCAAAAAAAAAATTGTGTGGCATTCGTTAGGCAGCTCTTCACAAAATGCCTGCATTATCGGTCATTGTTGTAATAAATGAAGCTCCTTTGAAGTGTCACCAACTTGTACTCCAATGAGGCTTGCATTGAAAGTTTTGGTACATGCGGCTATACCCGCATTTTAAAAAATGGCTGTGGCTTAGGTAAGGTTAAGCCCAGGATGCGAAGCATACTAGCCTTTATTTTAGTTGTTGAACCACTGTTTAGCCTGGTGAACTGCTGTTGCTTGGCTATATTTGGTTCGGCTAGACGAAGAAACAACTCATGCATTACTTCTTCGCCTTCAAGAGTGGAACGCGACAGCGTTCCCGTCGACCCGCCAAGGGGTGTAAGACAATGGGCTACAGGGCAGCGACTACGCGCCCCGCATTGGACGCGGTGAGCGTCGAGCAAAGCAGCCTTCGGCGCGGCAACGAAATGTGCGCCTGAGCAAGAGACGCACGCCTTAGAAACAGCGCGTTTCTAAGGCAACACCGCATTCACTAGAGGCGCTTTTGTACCGCTTTGAAGCGTTGTACTCGTGGCTCAGTGGTAGCGTCTCCGTCCCACACTCCGGAGACCCTGGTTCGATTCCCACCCAGCCCGTCTTGCAAGAGTTGAGCCAAAGCCACTTCTCCTCTGTCGTGACGTCACGGTGTCACGTGATTTCATGGTCACCGCCGCGCCTGAGGAGCTGGGTTGAGCCCTCGTAATATGCTTCGCATAAAATAAATCTTGCTTGAAATGGCTACTGCTTTGTTTTGCGAGCTCTCTTAACACGTCAGAGAAGCTTTCTCACGAAATTGGCACTTCATAACTGCGTTGCGGTATGAGAAATTAAGCGGGGAACTTCTAGGTCCAACCTACTTTTGGGGCCTGAGAAAAATTCGGTAACCCCAGTAGGCCATCGATGCTGTCAACAGCGCCACCGCATACTGCCTACGTCAGTATCTGAAGTGCGCCTATACAAAGATGTTAAAATTGTTTAGTGTTCCCTTTGTGCGGGGACGCGCACCGCATGAGCGCGGGCGCATGAAGCCTCACAATGCGCCATTATTATCCGCCGCGGACCAATGCAAGCCACGTTTTACTGTGACAACAGTTACAAGGCTCAAAATCAGCTGTACGGAAGCGCTAAAGTCGTACGGAAGGGCAGAAGAAGCCATGAGAGGGAATGCGACTGCTCAGCATTTTTCGACGAAGCGACAGTGAGCAAAGGCCAAACTGGAAATGGAAATTCTGAAAGTTCCCCAGATTAGTGCCTATGCTGATATGTGCATCAGTGTACCAGTGTGTACCTTTGCACCTGATGTACTAAGAATTATTATTGCAGAAGAGGGGGTAATACTGATTAACCCCCTCCTATATATACACATGCATGGCAGAATCTTTGCTTTTCATCAAAAAGCACTCTCTCTCCGTTCATTTCTATCTATCTATCTATCTATCTATCTATCTATCTATCTATCTATCTATCTATCTATCTATCTATCTATCTATCTATGCAGCGGACGAGGACAATGTCGTGTGCATCACAAAGATGTTGTCCTCGGAAACGGTACCCGGCTGTGACAAGCCTGTTGTGGCATCAGTTCAGTGCCAGAGGTCTGCTTCTCTTTTTTTTAGAGCACAGCTCTCATACGCCCGTTCCTGCGGCGAGCGTCAGCGTCGGCGTCCTACCTCGTAACCGGGCGAACGAACACAGCGAAAGATGAGCGCTAACGCGGAGCAGAGGGGTACATGAAAAAAGCGGCGAGAGTGAATAGTGAGCGAGGAGGAAAACGGAGCAGGAAGGCATGGCGAAAGCGTGCGAAGAAAAACGTAGCGGCGCGCACGAGGGGCCTTGCGGTGACCATCGCTACGAGATGGCGCCAGAGTAGCGCCCGTCGTCTGCATGGAAACAAGAGAGAGATAAGGAAAGAAGGAAACGCAGGGAGGTTAACCAGGCTGAGTCCAGTTTGCTACCTTACACGTGGAGAGGGGAATGGGGAGTGAAAGAGAGAGAGAGAAAACATGAGTATGTACCACACTTTCACATGCACGAAGTTAGGTGTAGGATGTCTATAGCCGGGCGCTCAAGTCTGTTGCCTTCAGGTAGTGAAGAAGCGCTCGAACTGCTTTCTGGACTAATGAACTGTGGGACCAGGCTCTAAAGCGCTGCATGAGCGAAGGTTGTCTGCGGTGGCTGCTGTGAATCGCGCCCACGCGTCACCCGCGCGCTTCCTCGCGTGATCTCCCCATGAGCGAGGCAGTCGCGTCACAATTAGCTTCGTTTGCAACTTGCCGCACGAGACAGATCGTGCGCGCCAGTCAATACATCGCGAAACTAAAACCCGTATGCAGCTGCGCTCAAACTTCGCATTAGGGAATATTGTAATCGTCCATGAAGTTTTTCCTCCCAGACTTTCCACTGACACACATGCGACGAACACACAGTCATACTGACTAACTCGAAACCATGGACAGTGCACCACGCAATTCTTTGTATTGTCGTGAACGCAGCCACGTTCTTTGTAAGAACTAGCCATCCGTGACGGCGTATCTTTTATCCAATCTGTTGAAGTCCAAACAAATGAAACTCAACTTACCGGTTGGTCGTGCATTTGGCAGCTTGTAAGAAATGGTGTTAACTTTCCAGCAAATTCCTTCGCTGCACTCTCCAGTGATTACAGATGCTTCTCTGTTGTTTATCTCGGCCTGTTAGTTCATTGGGCAGACCAACGCCGGCATCATCAATATAGGACTTCCTAGTTCAGGCATTTTGTTGAACACACCCAAAGATTACCATCGCAAGAATTAGACAGGTTAATGCTGCCAGTGCATGCGATTCCGTATGCAATGCGCACAGAAATGTGTGACAAAAACAAGACCCCAACTAGAACCCCTGAAGCAATGTTTTACTGAGCTGTACATGCGTGCACCTCATTATTTGTTCAACGTGTTTCGCGTCCATTCCTTTTCGCCGAGTACATTCCCGCTTTGTACGTTTTGCATGATTCGTTTTCTTTTGCCCCCATCTCAAAACCACTTAAGTACTTCGAATAATTTACCGCAAGACATTCCAAATTATTATTATTATTATTATTATTATTATTATTATTATTATTATTATTATTATTATTATTATTATTATTATTATTATTATTATTATTATTATTATTATTATTATTGAAACATACAAGCACACAAAGGAAACAGGGAGGGAAGCAAGCTGACAACTGCCACCGAAAGGGGCACAATGCCTGCTTGAGGAGGTAATGAAAAGAGAAGAGAAGAAGAAGGTAGTAAACAACGAAATAGGTCAGTGCAGTTAAAAACTAACGCAGAATAACACATAAAAGCCCAGTGGTTCTAGGATGCTCATGAAAACGGGTCATTTTGTTTATCGCTAGCACTCTGTATAATAATTACTACAAGAGCGGCGGCACAGCATTTCCGCCAACAAAACGCACTTGTTTCCCACGGCGCAGTGGCGAAGTATAATACAGATCATATACATATATATATATATATATATATATATATATATATATATATATATATATATATATATATATATATATATATATATTGAAATACCACGGTTGAGACGACGCTTTATTCCAAGAAGGAAAAATGGCGCCGACGCAAAAACGAACACGAGCCGATGATCGATGATGACTTTGTACAGATGAAGATGAAGTCCGCATAAATGCTTACACTAATTTCCCCCGCGGACTGAAGCGGCCAGCCTGGCCGCACATTAGACAGTGGAACGGAGATGAAAGGGCTTCAGGCGAGAAACGTGCACGATCTCTGTTCCGCGGCAGCGTCGGTCGGTTGGGGTCTCAACAGGTGTAACGCGATAGTTCACCGGCGAGGTCTGCTCGATGACTTTGTAGGGGCCAAGATATCGAGACTCAAGCTTCTCACATAAACCGGGTGTTCGCGCAGGGGTCCATAGGAGCACATCGTCACCAGGGCGGTAGGAAACGACGCGATGAGAGGCATCGTACCGATGTTTGCGATCGTCTTGGCTGGCTGCAGTGTTCATACGGGCGCAACGACGACATTGGGCAAGACGAGACACAAACTGGTCGCAAATGAATGGTGAAGCGTTGACGGGGCCAGAGAAGAAAGAAACGTCGAGTGATGAGGTTGGGTGGCGGCCGTATACTAAGAAAAACGGAGAGTATCCGGTGGTCCGTTGAACAGACGTGTTGTACGCAAATGTTACAAATGGGAGAATCGCATCCCAGTTACGATGATCAGGTTGAATATACATGGATAGCATGTCACACAGCGTGCGATGAAATCGCTCTGTTAGGCCGTTGGTTTGAGGGTGGTAGCTAGACGTTGTCTTGTGCACGGTGTTGGACGCTTGCAGAACTTGATTAAGAGTGCTTGAAAGAAATGTCTTGCCTCGGTCGCTCAAAAGAACGTGAGGCGCCCCATGACGTAAGTAGACAGACTGCAAGAAGAAGGCCGCTACTTCTGAGGCAGCTCCTGAGCGTATTGAGGCTGTTTCAGCGTACCGGGTCAAATGGTCAACAGCAGTGACGATCCATCGGTTGCCATCTGGAGTAGGTGGGAGTGGCCCGAAAAGGTCAATGCCGACGACAGAGAAGGGTTGTGCTGGACAAGGAAGTGGTTGTAGGGTCCCGACCGGAGCAGTAGTAGGTCGCTTACGGTGTTGGCAAAGCGTGCACGAGGCAACATATCTAGCTATGCTCGTGGAAAGGCCTGGCCAATAGAATCGGCTGCGTATGCGCTCGTGTGTTTTGTTGTAACCCAAGTGGCCTGACGTAGGGTCATCGTGTGAGGCTGGCAGAACTGCAGCGCGAAGAGAGCGCGGTAGAACGGGAACCCATCGATGGCCTTCCGGGTGAAAAATGTATCGGTAGAGCACGTCGTCTTCAAACTTGAACAGTTTGAGTTGTTTCCGTAGCCTGGCATTGGGTGGAGATGATATACCGCTAAGGCGATTGATGATACTTTGGCAATATGAATCGGCGTGCTGGTGAGTGGAAAGCACTGAAAGGCGGTTTGATGAAGTCAAGGAAGAAATCGGTGTAAGAGACGAAGCGTCCTCCGTGCGGCCAATTTGACAAGGTGATGTGATGTGCTCCGATGATGGTGGTAATGGGCATCGTGAAAGAGCATCGGCATCTTGGTGCTTCCGTCCGGACTTATATATGACATTGAAATCATATGCTTGTAATCGGAGTATCCAGCGGCCAAGGCGCCCGGACAAGTTTTTGATCGTCGACAACCAACATAGGGCATGGTGGTCGGTCACAACCGTGAAATGTCGACCGTGGAGGTAGGGACGAAATTTCTGAATGGACCAGACAACAGCCAAACACTCTTGTTCGGTTATAGAGTACTTCTTTTCCGCGGAAGTGAGAGTGCGGCTTGCATAGGCAACAACCTTTTCGCAAAATTCGTGGTCGCGCTGCAGCAGTACGGCGCCAATTCCGTGACCGCTGGCGTCAGTATGCACTAATGTGGGCGCTTTGTCATCAAAATGACAAAGAACAGGTGGGGATGTTAGTGCGCGCTTGAGTTCTTGGAACGCGGCTTCACACTGATCATTCCAATCGAAGGAACTGGAACTAGCAAGGAGCTTGTGGAGGGGCGAGGCAATGCTGGCAAAGTTCCGGATAAAACGTCGAAAGTATGAGGCGAGTCCAACGAAGCTGCGCAGTTCTTTTGCACGAATTGGACGGGGAAAGTTGAGCACCGCGGAAATTTTATCCGGATCGGGTGGATGCCGTCTTTGCTAACGAGATGACCCAGGACTTTAATCGTTGTGCTAGCGAAACGGCACTTCCTCGTGTTTAGTTGAAGTCCGGCATTAGAAAGGCATGTGAGCACCTCATCTAAGCGTTGCAGATGGTCAGTGAAAGTCGAGGAAAACACGACGATGTCGTCGAGGTAACAAAGACAAGTTTTCCACTTGAGGCCGCGAAGAACCGTGTCGATCATTCTTTCAAATGTGGCGGGAGCATTGCAGAGACCGAAAGGCATTACATTAAACTCATAAAGACCATCCGGAGTAGAAAAGGCGGTCTTTTCTTTGTCCGCTTCATGCATTGGGATTTGCCAATATCCGGAGCGAAGATCAAGGCTGGAGAAATATTGCGCGCCTTGCAACGAATCAAGGGCGTCATCGATACGGGGCATCGGATATACATCCTTACGGGTGATCTTGTTTAGCGCACGGTAGTCAACACAAAATCGTACCGATCCATCCTTCTTCTGCACCAAAACGACGGGTGATGACCAAGCACTGGCGGAGGGACGTATGACGTTTCTTTTCAGCATATCGGCGACGTGCTCCTCGATGATTTTGCGTTCGGCCAAAGAGACTCGGTAGGGACGACGGCGTACAATAGTCTGGCCATCGGTGTCGATACGATGGAAGGCAACGGAAGTCTGCCCGAGTGACGAAGTATCCATATCGAAGGAGGCCTGGTGCTTCGTAAGCAATTTTAGCAACGCTTCATGTTGAGCAGCAGTAAGGTCAGGGCTTATCACGGAAGTAAGGGCAGATGAAGCAGATTTTTCTGGTTGAGGAAGAGCTTGCGAGGCAGCAAGAGGAAGCAGAGAGACTGGTTGGGTATCCACATAACAGGTCACTGCGGAGCCTTGAGGTAGGAGGATTGTCTCAGTGGTCGCATTTAAAGCGATGATTAACGCAGAGTTTTCTTTGAACCGCACCAGGCAGGAAGCGAAGACAATCCCACGGGCAAGACAGCGACCGTAAGGAGTGATGAACACGTCGCCATTGGTGATGTCCGTAGAAGAGAGACTTATGACTTGCTCGTGGCCGGGAGGCAGTACAGAATCGGCAGCAGTGATAAAACGTAGTCGTGGCTCATCGGTACTCCCGCTGCAATGAACTGTCTCGCTCATATGTACTACACGTTGACGGCAAGAGATTAAAGCGGACGCTGACGAGAGAAAGTCCCAACCTAAGATTAGTTCATGAGCGCACGGGAATAAAATCGCGAACTTAATGTGATGACAGATACCATCAATGAAGACGCGTGCTGTACATTGGGCTGATGGTCGAATGATTGCTCCATTAGCCCCAATCAGGGATGATCCAATATAAGGCGTCTTCACTTTCCGCAGACGAGAGCACAGGTCCGCACGCATAACAGATATAGTAGCTCCCGTGTCAATCAGAGCTAACAAAGGCACACCCTCCACAGACACCAATAACATGTTCGAAGGACGTTCAGGAGGACTTGGAGCACTTCGCGGCGATGCAGTTTTCCCTCCAAAAACTGCACTGGTTAGTTTTCCGGTCGCTGGACATGGAGTTGGGAGACAGGTCGAAGAGGCGAAACAGAACGGCGGAGCGGCGATGGAGAGCGGCGTCTCGAGGCACGGGTGTGGAGTGCGGTGTTGGAGAAGTCGGCCGGAGATGGAGAACGGCGAACGGGGGGATTATCGTCATAAGTGCGGTAAGCGCGAGGAGGTGGCTCATCTCGTTCAAAGGCCGCGTAACCACGACGTTCGTCTTGCTGGCGGCGTCGGCAAAACCTGGAGATATGTCCTCGAAAGCCGCAGTAGTAGCAGATAGGCCTCGAGGAACGCCAGGCAGAGTAGTAAGGTGGGTTCGGAGCTCGGGTGACTAAAGGTGCCAGGTGATCGTGAACAGGCGCAGGTGGTGTAATTGGAGACGGCGCGGCTGGCATTGTAGCAATCTGGGCGTAAGAAGCCGGTTGTGGGCAAGGCTTGGAGTGGGGGTGGCTGGCACTGGAACCGAGATGGTGGATGCTGCGGTCTGGTCTTGCGACATGGCGGCCTCTTGGCGTAAGCGGCGTCCCGAACGTAGCTCCAGGAGAGATCTTGAAGTGGATTGAGGTCGAAGGGATCTTAAAGCGCCTCCACCACTTGAAATACCACGGTTGAGACGACGCTTTATTCCAAGAAGGAAAAATGGCGCCGACGCAAAAACGAACACGAGCCGATGATTGATGATGACTTTGTACAGATGAAGATGAAGTCCGCATAAATGCTTACTATATATATATATATATATATATATATATATATATATATATATATATATATATATATATATATATATACAGTAAAAGCTCGTTAATTCGAACTGCAAGGGGAAACCGCTTCAGTTCGAATTAACGAAAGTTCGAACTAACGAAAGTGAAGGAGGGCAACAGTACACTGCGATTTGGAAGCAGTAGGGCATGTCAGAAATTTGGCGTGTCAGAAAGTGATGGCGTGTGCCGCAAGCACACGCCCTCTTCAAGTCGAAGCTCTGGGTCCGACTGTGCCACACCACCGATGTCCACCGAAACGAACGTTAGCCGAGGCTTAACACCATCACAATGAATCGCGATGACCGATACCTCCTAAGCTGAAAACAGAGGTGCACAACCGATGAAGACTGCCGAGACAAAGACGCTGAACATGTGAAGGTGGCGAAGGCCCTCATTCATTGGTTCTTGATTGCAAGCGCAGCTGCGACGTACTTGATTCGCTGTGTTTTGGAGCTTGCCGTGCCATCTCCCCACAACATTAGCAGCTGTACAAGATTTGCAAAGCCTCCGAAATTCGCAACGGGCAAGAAGTCTCAGAGCGGACGTAGAACGGAGAGGCGGCAGCCGCCGCTGCATTCTGGCTGACCCCGCGTCGGTTAGATTGTTTTTCCGATTTTGCCTTCTGTAGGCGCGCTTCTCTGGCCGTGTGTCAGGCGAGCGTAGTTCGAATTATCCGTGAGGGAACCTTCTCGCGTTCGAATTAACGGACTTTTTTATACATAGACTTCTGTGGAGCTTGGCCGGACCAAATCGTACAGTTCGAATTATCCATAAATTCGAATTATTGAAGTTCGAATTAACGAGCTTTCACTGTATATATATATATATATATATATATATATATATATATATATATATATATATATATATATATATATATATATATATATATGCGGCAAAAAGGACGTCCCACGTCCGCCGCCAAGGTCTGTGTGTGGTGGCGCTGGCTAACACTCCCAGGGTTCTACTAGGACACATAAATACCCGAGAAAGTGGATGGGAAAACAGCGCCGCGGTAGCTCAATTGGTAGAGCATCGCACGCGAAATGCGAAGGTTGTGGGTTCGGTTCCCACCTGCGGCAAGTTGTTTTTTCATCCACTTTAATTTCCATTAATTCTTCGTTTCTTTATTTCATTTACTAAGCACAAGTAATTTCCCCTATGTTGTCCTTGGTGTCAATGTTTGTTGGCTTCTTATGATATGACTAATAAAATCGGGACCCTCGGTTAACCCCCTTTCTTCTCGTTTATATATATATATATATATATATATATATATATATATATATATATATATATATATATATATATATATATATATCTGTATATATATATATATATATATAGGCAGTAGAAAGAACAATTAAATATATATTTCACTTCCTTACACCTTCATAAACGCTTCACTACACTCAATTTCAAGATTGAGGTGCTTGGTGTCACGCGCACTTCTGCGATTTGTCGGCGACACTTTAGCCTCGCCGACCAGTCTTGATTGAACGAAAGCATTATAGTCATCGCTACAAAATGCCTATCGCAAGCATTATCGTTGTACATTGGGGCGTATTCGTTGGGACGGCCGCTCGGCGATACTAATAAGGAAACATTGTTGAGTGCATCATACACGAATTTCCAGCGAAATAACACTAAGGAAGGAAGGAAGTGGACAGAAAGATGCTGGTTTTCTGTCCTGGATTACAGCGTCTTTCTGTCCATTTGCTGCCCTCCCTCGTGTTTCTTCTTTCGCTGGAAAATCTTATAATGCACTCAACGCAGAACCAGCTAGCTCTATCTTTCAGGTATAAAGGAAAACGTCGAAATTGGATGGAAAAGGTCTTCACAAAACAAGCGCTCAGATACTGTTCGCCGCAATGCAAATCTCGCGTCTCACCACGCAAGGTGTTCCATCGTCGAGCAGGACACTTCTTTTTCTGGTGCGGCTTTTTGGCATGGCAGTTTCATGATCAAGGCCACGGCTGGTGGTGACGTCTGGCGTGGTCACTTTCGTGTCGGTTTCTGTTGGCCCGGTCGTCTCTTCATCGGGTTCCGTGAACCGGACGATGTCGTACAAACTGTCGTCCTCGTAGGAATCGTAATCCTCGTCGTCTTCCGACTCACTTGCGTTGCCTTCTCTGCAGCTGCACTTGCTGGCCACGGACACCTTTTTTTGCAAAGGCAACAAGAGACAAGAAAATGCAAGGTCGCGGTGGCAAATTGGCGGCAAAGTGGCTTTGCAATAAATTCGCAATAATTTGTTGCGTTTCATTTCATTTCCGCATTATGGTACATTACAGCACGTACAAAAATGCTGGGGGCACAGACTAAAAGCCAGAAGCTTGACGGGGTCCGTACCCGATAGTTGCACTTTCACAGGGGCAACAGGAAATGTTCGTATGCGACAAGCTTACAATGCCAAGAACTAGACGTTTAAAAAATAAAACTAAATGTGTTGAAATTAACATTAAGACGGAAATACTTTACTTTTATGCACGACATCAAAATTTATCAAAACTTGGAGAAACTTTCCAAGACAAAATCAAAACCTAACAGCAGCATTGCAGAAAATGCTGGTTGTTTAATAGAGTAGGCAATGTATATGCGATCATTTGTTGGCCATAGTTAGTACGGGTCCGTGGCGTAAACCAAAAAGTGATTTCGCGCGTGTCATAAACATACATTCTTTCAATCAAATTAGCAAGTTCTTTCAAGCACAGATTGTTTGTTTTAATGCCTTGCTTGTGATCAGAACAGGAAGTAAATTGAAAGCCACCGAATGGCAATAGGAAGAAAACAAAATTTCTGCAACATTTCTAATAGCATGCACAGGCGTTGAGTCATTCATTGTCTGATGAGCGATGGGACATGAGCAAACCTATAAGTAATGTTTCGCTTCTTGAAGGCAAAAAGAAGTTACACTTCGTTAAATTTGCATACAAACCGCCTACCAGTGGCAATTGGTTGTAGGGATTATCTGAAGTTTGTTGTGCAAAAATCACGACGTACAAGTGATGTCATTAGTAGCAATGGATGCAAAAAAAGCTGAAGAAGCTTGTTGGCAGCCTCACGTTTTCTGAAACTTGAATGTACGAAATGTTGCACGGTGCATTGGAGACTTGCGGTGCTTCAGGCGCAGCTGTTGTGCCATTGGCGTCCCGATGTTGAACCACTTCGCTCACTGCTTCAGCAGCCGCTGTTGTGCCATTGGTGTCCCGATGTTGAGGCACTTCGCTCACTGCTTCAGCAGCCGCTGTTGTTCCATTGGCGTCCCGATGTTGAGGCACTTCGCTCACTGCTTCAGCAGCCGCTGTTGTGCCATTGGCGTCCCGATGTTGAGGCACTTCGCTCACTGCTTCAGCAGCCGCTGTTGTGCCATTGGCGTCCCGATGTTGAGGCACTTCGCTCACTGCTTCAGCAGCCGCTGTTGTGCCGTTGGCGTCCCGATGTTGAGGCACTTCGCTCACTGCTTCAGCAGCCGCTGTTGTGCCATTGGCGTCCCGATGTTGAGGCACTTCGCTCACTGCTTCAGCAGCCGCTGTTGTGCCATTGGCGTCCCGATGTTGAGGCACTTCGTTCACTGCTTCAGCAGCCGCTGTTGTGCCATTGGCGGCCCGATGTTGAGGCACTTCGTTCACTGCTTCAGCAGCCGCTGTTGTGCCATTGGCGTCCCGATGTTGAGGCACTTCGTTCACTGCTTCAGCAGCGGCTGTTGTGCCATTGGCGTCCCGATGTTGAGGCACTTCGTTCACTGCTTCAGCAGCCGCTGTTGTGCCATTGGCGTCCCGATGTTGAGGCACTTCGTTCACTGCTTCAGCAGCCGCTGTTGTGCCATTGGCGTCCCGATGTTGAGGCACTTCGTTCACTGCTTCAGCAGCCGCTGTTGTGCTACCGGTTGCAGGCAACAGGTTCAGGAATAGTGCTGTAGAGGAGAGAGAAGTGTCACGGTGAGAACCAGTTCCTTCATTAGGCAAATAAGCGCGCAAATAACAGGCGTGTATAAACGTGATATTCGTCGTTGGGTGACGTGGTTTCGGTCATTTGTTGCCAGATGTGAACACTGGTGTGTAGCGCAGGTTAATGAGCAAGCAATGCAATGACGGGCCAAGAAAAAGTAATAATCTGAAAGACACGGGACGGTATTTGGGGCAGTGTCTAATAACGGCGTGCTATGAAAATATCCCCCTTATCTTCTCGAATGTCTCAAAACGCCAGCATGGTGGATTTTGACACACTTACAAAGGGGGCGAATTCGGAAGGGCCCAAAATAGCAATCCTGAGCAAGACTCAACGGCGGCATCTGACAGGCATTGAACAACTTTTTATATCGCTTGATGTCCTTCACCGCGTCGCTAGACACTGCGCTTGTGATGACCGCCACTCAGTGAGACAGTTGTTTCTTTTTTTCTTCTTCGAATAGGCCCTTGTTTCTTTTCATCATCCTCGTGGTTTACGACTGCCTCGTGCTCCTTGATGAAAAGCAATGAAGGGCGCAACACAATTATTCTTTACCTTTTATTTCAATAATGGGCGAGGACACCCTCAGGCGAGGATGACGAAGAAACCGCTGTGAGTGATGGGTTCAGAGACTTCCAAGCTTCCTCGATGCAAAAACAAAAAATATGCAAGATGCGGTGCTGACGAAGAGCGCTTTCTCCTTTGTTTTATGTCCCTTAACTCGTTATCTCTCTATTCTTCTCGTGTTTGTGCCCTCACGTTCACTGTAGTAGCCTAGGCCGCCATAATATATCTAAAGTGCAAAAATAAATTAGAAAAATCTTTACCAGAAACCATTATTATTGTCAAAGACTAACATTCGTTTCTTTGAAATCCGCTGAAATTCCGCAGTGTTCTTGTTTGAGCACCCACATTTGCGACGCACCCCGTTCCCCCGATCTCCATACGCCAAGGTCACTCCTTTCCAATCTCCTCACCACTTCTCCTACAATTCTTTTGCACACCATAGGCCAACTTTTCTATACACCTTCTGCTAGATCGGGCAGGTTAACTCCCACACTGTTTGTTGAGTGATGCTATCTCTCGATGGTTTTTTTTTTATTCTACCCTTGCCCCAATGCTGCTTCTGTACCTGAATAATAAGCACCCGTCGTTACTGCAGACTTATATAAAACAAATCCGCGCGGTACAACCTCTGCATATGCCGTTGTGATTTTTCTGCCGATGAATACATGTGACATCGCCGAATAACTGCAGTCGAAGTCGCCTCAAGAAGAGTAATTGCCAATTTATTGATGGAAACGCGTACACTAGCCAACGAAGTCAACAAACACACGAGTTAATAAAAGCGCGTGTTAGTGCTGTACCGCCGATGCAATTCTGCTGCATACGCCGATGAACTAACGTTCCCGCTGCAGTTTGTGCAATTTTAAATTCCCCGAGGGAGCTGCTTGGAAACGTACAAAGCTGACTGACTAACTTTTCAGTACTTTTTAATATTACTAGAGAGAGGTGGCCACATGATAAATTTAAAGGCAGAGCAGCGCGAGTCAAAGTAGATGAGCGCTGGCGGCAAGGCCCGGTTTAGTCGTATGCAGCGTAAGTGTAAGAAAGAATTCAGTTGAGTACAAAACTCACATTCAAGAAGGGACTACGTTGTGAAACAAACAGATCACTCGGCGTGTTAAGTTTGCTCAGGCAGCATCGAGGTGTGATGACTTCCCAAACGGGACGCAAACTTTTCAGCGAGAAATGGAACAAAAATACCATATGCAGCAGCTATTAGCAATTCTCGCCCTGAACTACCTATTTTCTAAACACATTTCCAAAAAAGCAAACAATATCTAAGATGCCCTCGGGCGAAAAGAATAAAGCTGTTAAAGAAGCACTTCCTTGATATCATTCCGATAAGACACAGCGTGATTTATACCCTTTATAAAAAGGCAGGGTGAAAACTTCGCAGCTCAAAAGAATCGACAAGAGTTATGCATGGAGCAACTAGCAACGGTTAAACATGCGCGAAGCCACGCATAAAATAGATGTAAAAACATGAAGAGCGCGACAGCTGGTGCGAAGATTTACCGTGCCACATGAAACCAACAATTTCAGTTCTTGCAAACTTCAGTAGCTTTAACATACAACGCAATGCGATCATGCAGTCGTGGTGCCTAGCTAGCGCAACGCGGTAAAGAAGCGGAAAACAATATAAGCGGCAAGCAGCATTCCGAACTTTAGCGAAATGCCTTTAAACCTCATGCTACACTGCAGACGAACTTCGTTGCTCACGCGTCTAACCATGATCGAGTGGAAAAAAACACCGACGAGACAAAGGAAAGGAAGAGAACAAGAAATTTCCCTTCGACGCGACGATCCATTTTTGCTACCGTTGCTCCCGCTGATGAGGCTTTGCCGGGAATGATTAGAACCGTATCGCCGGCATGTATTCACCAGTATTTGAGCCCCCCACCCTGCAACAATTCTTCTTCGACATTCCCTGAAGCTTTGGCCACCCCACACGTGCGAATGGTGTTGCCTATCTTGCTCTGAAAACGTGAATAAGACAGAGAAGCACGATCAACGACACAACAAACTACGGCGCGCGCCAGGCTCCTCTCCCGC
Source organism: Dermacentor albipictus (assembly GCF_038994185.2). Taxonomy (NCBI): domain Eukaryota; kingdom Metazoa; phylum Arthropoda; class Arachnida; order Ixodida; family Ixodidae; genus Dermacentor; species Dermacentor albipictus. The sequence continues at coordinate 130,818,355 of NC_091822.1, forward strand.
GTGTTCAGCGCGAGAGCGCCACGAGTGGCGCGTCCATCGGTGTGCACGGCGCGTATAGCCTAGGGAAAATAGTGGCACAGGAACGAAGGGGGCAGCCAGGAACAGGGACGCCCCTGAAAGCACATAGGCTCGGTCACGTGCAGTGCACACATATAGTTTGCTTCGAGCAACTGGGTTCGCTCTGCGAGCTCTCAGCCTCGTGCGAGCCTGGTCTCGCTCAGTGAGGCGCCACTGTATACCTGAGAAAAACTAATACTCTAGAGATCCTGCCAAAAAGGAAATCGGTGGGAGTTTTGGAGGTAACAACGCGTACCGAGGTGCTTCGGACTGATCACGAAGGTGTATAGAGGAAGGCAAGTAAGAATGAGTGCAGCCGCCTTCGCGGCTGCAATCATTCTGTGACGTTGGTGACGTTGGTTGGTGTGACGTTGGCTGTGACGTTGGCTGTGACGTTGGTGAAGTCTAACATTCAGAAAAAGAAAGTGGTTCCAATGTTGTGTATCGGGCACAGAGCACCATGCTAGTTCGCACACAGCACAATATTTCAGAATAACGCCTTTTTTTTCGAAACTCCTGTATCCAGGGGCGTAGCCAGGGGGGGGGGGGGGGGCTTATGGGGCTTCACCTACCCCCCCCCCCCCCCCCGAAATATTTTCATGCTGTCCATGCGCCACCGGTCAAAACAAACCTCGGCGCCGGAAATTATGCGCGATTTTGTGTGGAATGTCCTTTTCACGCTCGAAATAACATTTTAGTGCGAACATTACGAATTCGGGCTGGATTTCGCGGCAACGCCCATGCACCGGGAGCCACATATCGTAACACAAGGAGCTCCATCCGAGCACAAAGTTCCAAAGACGTGGCGGGCGGGCTCGTCGCGGCATCTCGCTGAGGCCGCGGAATCGGGAGCGCTTGGATTTCAATTCTGACATTTTAGGGGTATTAAGTACTAATAAACTTTTCATGCGAAAGGTGCATTGATATTTCCAAAGTCGTGCTTTAGATTTTCAATTCCGGAACTTTGTGAGCTTAATGTTGTTATAAACATCTGACGCCAAAAGTGCATTGACTTTTCTAAAGTCTTAGATCGGAACATACAACGAGACAAGCCAAATCAACATACTATCAGACAAGTTGACAAAACACGCAGCGAGATACGATGAGACGAAGCGTTGTGGTGGTTCATTTGTGCCGTCATGTCGCATTACAAAATTACATTTTTCTTTCACCTACGCCAAAGCATCCATGTCAAGGCACTAAAGCCAGCCAGGGTAACTACGTTCTTATTTATTTTTTCTACTTCGACTTTTATCCGTGAGGACACATTGAGCCTCTTAAATTTCTTTATTCTCGCTACCCTACCCGCGGGCTGCCAGAGTGCATGCGTGTTTCTTGTGTTGCCCCGAAACCACCGCGCGGCGTACTTCGGCGCGCGTGTGGTTTTCTCTGGCCGAATGAATTTTCGCCTGGCAGAGTTTCGGACGCCTTCTGGCTAGCAGACGAGAAAAAGAAACAATGGTCGCTCACCGCCATCACAGTGAAGACTTGACGGATTACACCGTGTTCGCTTGAGTGCAACCTCTCCAGGCAGTCTTGTCTCACCGGTGTAATACCGAGCACTATGGGTAGGGTTCTCGGTGGACCAAGCGTCTCACGTTTTCTTCGATGTTCATTCGGTAGCCACATTAGGTGCCCAAAGTAGGCATTGGATTGTGGTCAACATACTCTCCTTTGCGTTTTTTTTTTCATTTCGGTGTCCCCGCCCCACAAAAGAAAAAAAAAGATACATTGTTGCGTTGCAGTGAATTGTTGCATGGTGGCAGTTTGTTACTTCTTTTGCGGAAAGTAATCGGCCATGGCACGCTTCGGTTGCCGGATACTATTATTATATTATTGTGATAGTAATTATATGAAGACTCCAGGCGCATCCCTGCTGTCGCCGTCGCCCTCATGTTTCGTATGAAGTCTCAGGGCAATAATATCGTGACCGCGCGCCGCATGCTGTATGTGCGAGTGAAAGAGTAGGGGGTGGAATGGGTGAGCCCACGTGTACGTTGAACACTGCATTTCATTGGCCACTGTGAATCATTGAAGAAAGCGGTTGAAAAAGGACGTGAAAGTTGCAAAGACGATCCAAGACAGGGCCAAAGCCATCGTGCAATCACCCCCAACACAAGTGAAAAAGTTGATGAGCTGATGAGACAAGAACGGAGCATAAACATCGATGAACTGGCAGAACGTGTGGACATCAGTCGCGGTTCGGTTCACTCCGCAATTCATGAACATCTCGGTCATCGGCTCTTGTGTGCGCAATGGATGCCCAAGATTTTGAACCACCGCCAGAAGAAGGTTCTGCGCTGCCTTCACTCATCTGATCCGGTATAACAATGAGGGTGAGACTTCTTGTCTGCATTTGTGATCGGGGACGAATAATGGTGCCACTACTACGAGCCTGAAGCACAACGGCAAAGCTTACAGTAAAAACATTCGAATTCACCGCCCCCAAAGAAAGCAAAGGCCGTCATTTCCGCCGGAAAGGTGTAAGGGAAAGCGGACCAATCCGGTTATCTATTTTCAGGCCGCTGGCTCGGCCCCATCGAAACCCTCTTCACTTGAGCGTGCTCTTCGCCTCCTGGAAGCCAATCACAAACAAAAAAGCGCTCAGTCTGGGCAATACTATTTGTTTTGAAGGCAAAGAAAAATGACCTTCTATAAACTAAGAGGGCGCTTGAATGGGCTCTTGAGGTGACGCTGTGGGTCACCACCCGATGCTTACGTCGGCGGTTACGCAAATTTGACGTAAGAAGATTGGAATAGAAACACGTTGGAATAGTTTTACGTTATAGGGCCCCAGCTCCATTTTTGCCAGTCTTATTATTTCCACAACGCGAGAATCTGGAAAGAAAGTCCAACAGATGGAGATACAATGTTGTTGGCCGGCAGTGCATTCGTCTCTGTGTACGTTTCCACTAGCCGGTTGGCAGGAAAGCTTAGAAAGTAGATCCTAATCGTATGCATAGATGCAGACAGGGAGATAACGAGAACAACGTTATCGATAGCTGAACTCCATTTTCGTGATAAGATTTCACGGCATTTGTATTTTCTGCGGGCCAAATAACTAGCACTAATTTATTTGCCCGGTCTGACTGTGCACCATCTAGCTGTCTTGATTGCTGAATTGCAGTGGTGTCGCTAGCATGACCATGAGACAACTCTACAGTCAAATTTCTTGTTGTTCTTTTTTTAGCAGTCCTATCATGACCATCATTTTTTAGCATTCAACGGCCCTTTTCAAGGTTGCACAGGGGAACACCTAGAAAGGACACCGCTGCACAAACCTACAGTTTTGCTTCATAGCTGAATCCGTGCGTAATATTGTACAACCATTGAGAAAAACCGCGAGCAAAAAACAAAAGAGTGAACTCGTGTGCGGCTCTTTCCGGCACATGCTCAGAGGTCGTGTTCGAAAGCACGGTTCAAAAAAGAAAGAGGCATTTCTCACCACACAAAGAAATCCAGGCAGCCGTTCTCGTATTGCCCCCGGCAAACGCCCGCATCGCTGCTCCGCGAGCTTTCCGTCTCGCTTCTCTCGCGTTTTACCATTCTTGTCGTGGCCGTGGCTTGTAAATGCCACCACCGAGTGAACGCCTTCCTAACGTCAAGCTGATATTCGTGGAACAAGTGTGGAGTTAATATGAATTTATAGTTTTCTGCCGTCACACGGTTGCTTCTAGGGGTTGAATATCTGCCGTCGACAATCATGCAGTCGTCGTGGCATGTGAATAGTTAACGCGAGTAGGATATTCCAATCTGGTTTCTATAAGATATTCCTACATGTAGTAACGGCAGTGTGGGCTGACTTTGAGTACGCAGTGCTCGTAGATCGCGTGTTCGCCTTTGTATGCCTGTGAGTGGACACTGCACAAAGCTAGCGCGTTTTCTGCTCGTCCGTATGCACGCACTGACGGCCGCTTTGAATGGCCCACTCATTTGTACATGGCTTTGTTGTTGTCTTGTTTTTTTTTCACAATTGTTGGTGCATTTGTGCGCACTCTAGAGTACACTGGTCTCCCAAAGAATTTCGCTAAGCCACGCATGCTACAAACAATCCAGCTATTATTAGTCTCGAACAGACTGAAGAGTAACTATAGATTGAATCGTGTAGACGTATCACGATATGCCAAACAAGGACAAAGCATAACCATTAGAACGTAATCGATTTAACCGTGGTAAACCCGCAACATTCTTGAAATCTAGGAGCAAATAAGAGAGAGAGAGAGAGAAGAAGAAGAAATTAAAGGCAAGGATTTTAATCAGAATTGGGCCCTGTTGGTATGCTCTGCTGAGGGAAGGGGAGGAAAAGATTAAGAGAACGAGAGGAAGTCGACAGGTGATGGGCACTGGAGTTGTCCAAATAATAAGAATTCTCAGCACTGTCTCACAGATGGTCGCCCACTCCGGTTGCCTTCCGATCCTGAGCAGCGTGTTTGTGGCTTCTTCAGCTGCGATACGCTAAAGCCACGGCCCCAATATATCATCCAGAAAGAAAGGTATTCAGCGGGTCTGGTTTAGAACGATGCGGTGGGAAAATCGTTTATTTTCGATGGACGGGCAGCATAGCACTGGTGTCCTACAGTTTCTTCACCACAACCGACATTGCACTGGTTGTGTAAGGCTATACGGCAGAAATATGGTTTAGAACGCACACCAAGCGATCCCTTTCAACAACCTTAAGCATTCCTCATTTGTATAGCGGAAATCAGATAAGGACTACTGACATCCTGGTGCCAGCATGGCAGGTGCGCATGCCCTCTGAAAGTGACAACATTGATCGATCTAGTGTGTACGGTGTGCAAATGCTTATAGCGTTAAAGCTGCGCTTGCGCGAATCAAGGCTAAAAGTATGTGTGGACTGCTCGCGTTTTGCGCGGCAGTAGCGCGAAAGTGGCACGGAACAAAGGAGAGAAACACAAAGGACTACTGCTCGTCCTGTGTGGTTTGTTTCCTTAATGCGATTAACATGCTTTAGGAACTTCACCCAGTTTGAGGTGTGTCTGTTGGTATGTCCATCCCCGTACGCCAACTTAGGTTACTAAGTAGTCCATTGTCGAATAGGCAAACCATCGGGCTTGCTGTGCTGAGGGGGCTGTAAATTTACTCTGCAAGAGAGATAGAGAGAGAGAAACAACTTTATTGACCCATAATGAAATAGAGCGCGCTAAGCGCCTGATGGGGTGGCTCCCTCTTCACGGGTTCCATATGTTTCCAGGGCCGTCTGGCCCCTGTGGATCACCTGGGGCTGGTCTTCCAGGGTGGGGCCAGATAGCAAGACGTCCCATCGCTCGTAAAGGGTGGGGATAGAGAGGGGTTAGTTGTGGATGTAGGTGGGGGGGGGGGGGAGTTGTCTCTGGAGAAATTGCACTGTCCTATGACGTGCCGGAGGGTGACTAGTGCATTGCAGTGAGGACATGTGTTCTCGTATCTTTCTGGGTATATTATGTCCTCGAGGCAGGGTTGGGGAAAGGATCCTGCCTGGATTTGCCTATATATCCTTTGTTCAGCTCTGGTCAAGGAGTGGTGGGGGTGTGAGAATGTCTTCCTACCGCCCCTTTAATACTCGACAATATATGTGTAACTGGTGATGGGTTGCCATCCCCTTACCTCCTCCTCGGTGGCCCGGGAGTTGAGCGCTCGGGCCTGTTGATGAGCATATTCGTTGCCCTCAACTGAACAGTGGGCCGCGACCCAAACTAGTTCGATTGTTTGTTTAGGAGGCATAGCTTTTGCGAGGATTTGTAGTGCTGTAAAGTGCACCCAGCCAGATCTGTAGTTCTTGTACGCAGCTTGTGAGTCCATGACGATATTGGTGACGCTAGGTTGCAGGAGTGCGAGGGCTATCGCCGCTTCTTCTGCTTGCTCCGAAGACGGAGTGTTAATTGATGCGTATGTGATCAGCTTGCCCAGCCCTGTGACCGCGACCGTTGCCCTCGTGGAGCCTTTGGGTAGGACAGTCTTGTCCGGCGTGCCTTGTGGGGTTCATGTTGCGTGGTAGTGGTTTGCATTCCAGCTTCTCAGTCCACTTTTCGGGTAATTGGCCGTGGTGGATGTAGTGTGATTCTTGCCATCTGATCTTGCTGAGGACGCTTGTGCCCGCCTTGGTCTGGCTAAGGCGGACCCTTTGATTGGATTGGTGGGCTGCTACGAGCTGGGCTACTGTGTTGCGGACTGCCATTTGAAGTAATTTTGTCGTGGATGAACTTATGGGAATACCCAGGGCCTGCTTCCTTGCTTTCCTGATTATTGCGTGGACCTGCCGTGGTTGCTCAGTGGCTATGGTGTTGGGCTGCTGAGAACGAGGTCGCGGGATCGAATCCTGGCCACGGTGGCCGCATTTCCATGGGGGCGAAATGCGAAAACACCCGTATACTTGCATTTAGGTGCACGTTAACGAACCCCAGGTGGTCGAAATTTAATTCCGGAGTCCTCCACTACGGCGTGCCTCACAATCAGAAATTGGTGTTGGCACGTTAAACCCCATAATTAAATAAAATTATTGCATCAGGTTGTATGACGTCCTTCTTAAGGAGTTGCGTGTACGGCGCTGCGTAGACGATTCGTGAGATAACAAAGGCCTGAACGAGGTACCAGGGGTCCGATTCCTTCAGACCCCTTCACTTGTTGGCCACTCGTCTGATCATGTTCAAGATCTGGTATGACGTGAGCTTTATTTTTCTGATCATGGCCATTGCCTTGCCGTCTGCTGGGATCAGGAGGCCCAGGATCCTGAGTTGAGGTACCGGGAGGATCCGGATCCCTTCCAGAGCGATTCCTATGTTTTCTGCTTGTTTTCCTGATGCACGTGGTCTGACACTGGTCAGCTCCGACTTTTGAGGTGAACAGCAAAGGCCACAGGTCTTCGCATAGCTGTTGACCGTGTCAGCTGCTTTTTCGAGGGTGTCTTCCATCCAGCCATCCGACCCTGCCCTCACAGTCCAGAGAGTAATGTCGTCGGCATATAATGCATGGCCCAGGCCATCCATTGATTCAAGAAGCTTGGGCAATGGCAAGACATCCATGTTGAACAAGAGAGGTGAAAGGACCGAACCTTGCGGCGTTCCTCTAACCCCTAGGGAGATCAGTTGGTATATCACCTCTCCTACTCTGATCCTGGCCGTTCGGTTGCCAAGAAAGTCTCAGATGTAGTTGTACGTTTTCACTCCGCAACCCGCGTTGCGTAGGCTGCGGAGGAAACTTTCATGCGTGAGGTTATCAAGGCACCTTTGAGGTCGAGCGCTAGTAGCGCTCGCGGCGCCTGCTTCGTTGCCCGCTTAAGTGCCAGCTCGTTGAGTTGTACGCGAACACGCTGGGTGCCCAGTTGTTGCCTAAAGCCATACATTGTCTAGCCATCACGTACGCAGACAGCAACAGAGTCATACCCGACTTAGATACAGGGTGCGTGCTTCCTTACGCGGGAATAGCGCGTAACATAAAACCCCCGCCGGGGAGTAACAATATCCGACTCCAGGTTCACCCCCGTATTCTGCCACAACACGTCTAAGGTTCCCCTCAGCAGGGTAAGGCCTGGAGTGGTGGCCTGGGACGTACTTGTGCCCATGCGGGTGGGAGTTTCTGGTTCGTTGAGGAGGGCTAGGTTGCACTGATCCATGAGGTTCGCCAGCAGCCGGCCTCTCTTGGAGCAAAATTTGTAGCCCCTTATTGAGTGAGTCGCATTGAAATCTCCTGATATCAATAGGGGTCGGCTGCCCGCCTCTCCCGTGCGTTCGAGTAACGTGCCCTCTATGTGCAGATCCTTCTTGGAGGGCCGACAGTATGCGTTGAGTACAAAAAGATGTTGTCTATGCTTCCTGTGCCTCTGCAGTGAATTTCCAAAAGAACGCGTTCACACCGTCTCTGGCTGGTCATGAGCTGCGTCGCAACTATGTTGCTTCGGACTAGGATTGCTGTGTTTTTCTCAAAAGGGATCGGTGTATGTGACGTACCCTGGGAGTTTGGGTCGCGAATCCGTTTCTTGTATTGCAAGGATATCTGGTTTGTGTTCACCATTATCTATGTATTGGTGTAATTCACCTATATTGCTCTTGATTCCTCGACAGTTCCATTCGGCTAAGGTCGTTGTATCTTCCTTCCTATTTTTACGCCTTTCCCCCATCTTGGCTCAAGTTGGTAGTCGTGGACTACTTCCCATACACGCTTTCTCATACGAGGCTCCCTGTTTGGCTTTCTGTGTGGTTAGTATGAGCTGGTTGACATTAGCCTCTAGCGCGTCGATCTTGGCCATCCTGGACGTTGCCAAGCCGATCTGGCTGGCAAGCTGTGTGATCATCTCGGTGAAGGCTTGAATGGGCTTGGCCCACGCTGGTTCCTCAGACGGGCTCGATTCTATTTTCTCTGTCTCCATAGCTGTTCCTGGGGGCTTGGGCTGAGCGTCCCTCCTGGGAATTTAGCGTTTTGTTTCATCCTCGCTACTTTTCGATTTTTCGAACGCCTCCATGCGCGCAAGAAGCGCCCTGATTTGCTGATTTTGCTTAACTGCAAGCGCTTTGAGTTGCATGCATTCCTCACAATTTTTCTTATGGGTATTGGGAAGGGCGGGGCGGGGGGGGGGAATCTGTGTTGCTAAGAGCGATAGGAGATCTATTTCCCCAGCCGACCTGTTTAGCGGCGTTACTCGCCGGCGTGTGGCTCCGGGTCTTCGACCTTGAGCTTAACATCTGGCTGCAGCTGCCCGCGGGTACAGTGAACTAGAAGGCTTTCTAGTGGCGCCAGCGGCTTTCTGGGAGCGGGCCTTTCAGCGTAGAATGATGCGGCGGTGCGGGCGTTGACCACTCTTGACAAATGCCACCGGCCGCACTGCAGCCTCCAGCGGCGCAGCATTATAATGAATGGGGTTTCTTACCAGAAAGTCGATAGCCGATACTTCGGAAGGAAATAAAAAAAGACGTCCATATACGCACACAGAACGAAGAAAGGTTGGCGTGTCCCGTGTATCAGTACGAAGCTAGGAACAAAAACGGGACGGGTTGCTTCAGCGAGTTCACTGTACTTCAGCTACAGTTGTTCAGCTGTTCGTGAGGAAAGCGCATCCGCACGGATGCGCTTGTTAATGGGAGGTGCCTGAAGTATATTTAAGACAGCTCGGTTTATTACTGCACATGCTATACGCAAATGGAGCTGTTACAGTAACCGGCACCGCTACCGGCTTGTGAGGACGCTCGGGGGCGCGTCACGTATGAATGGCCGGGTGGTCATTGCCGCGCACCCATCAAACATTCTATCATGTTTCCTTACACTCATTCTTTTCCTCACGTTTTTTGTTCTTTGTGCAAAATGTCTGAATACGTGCACAGTGTACCGTCCCTTTATTTCAGCAGTTCCGTGCATGCAACTGGCCGGGCTGCCGTGTAAAACTCTATTCGATCCAAAAAAAAGCTTAGCATCGCCTTAAATTTGCATGTCCACATGTTAAAAACTGCAGCTCACTGCCATGTATACTGAGTAGGCAGCGATTACATGATCACTCTTTCTCTGCCAGCTTTTACCCGCTGCTACTCTGCTGTCACCGCCGCCCTAATATGACAACTTGTCGCAGACGCGACAAGATAGACTAGTTTTGAACACATAATTACTTTTGCCAATACACCACTAGAATGTCTTGGGAGCTCAATCTACCTTGGGTTTATGAGTGGAATTGAAGAAATACAACACTTTACACATCTTGTTTCCTATTTCTCCCAGCTTGTGGTCATCAGATTGACAGTGATTTTGAGAGGTACAGTTAAACAGCTTCACGTGAATGTTATCTCAGCATGAACAAGTTAAATGACAAGAGGACAGCGCGTCAGCAACAGAACACTCAAATTAATATTGAAGCTGAAGCCGTCTTCAAGACGCTGCCGACGTAGAAGCAGTCACGGCGTGCATTGAAATGCTAATGTTCAACAAGTGTGAACTCCTAAAGAATAACTCGAAATATGAAGAAGTCATGAGCGACGAATATATTGCGACAGAGTTCTCAGAGGCTTCACGTATGAAGAGGTCATGCTAAGTCATCTCAGAGCACGTGAGACTGCGTTGAAAATCTCAGCACAAAGTTCACCATCGGTGACTGGGACTTATTCAAACAAAGAAACGGGCAGAACTGGAATTCAGCACAGCGTCTCTGTCAAGCTCCCAGAACTGCAGATTCCAATGTTTAAGAGATAGATTTTCTAAAAGCAGTGGTTTGGGGAGCAATTCAACATAGTTGTGCGTGAAAACCATAGCTTGACAAAAGGCGCAAAATTTTTGTCCTTGCGGAATTTGTTGGTCGCCAAAGCAGCTACGTAGATTAATGGACTGCAATCCGCAGGAGGGTCTAAGATGTGGGCGTACTTTACCGGCGATTTGGAAACACGTGCCTCATAATCCGCGAACACTTGGAGAAGTTGCGGTCAATACAATCAGTATCGTCGTCGCCTGGTGTACAAGGAATGCGCAAGTTTCTAGATCACCTCCAGTGCCATATACGTGGACTAAAGGGACTTAAAGTCACTCCTGCAACGTACTTCGCGATGATGACAGATGTCATCCTGAAGGTGCTAGCGACAGATACAGCCGTAAGGTGTCACCACCACGTGGCCACTTTGACTCGTTCAAGGGCATGTTGCTATTCTACGGGCTCTGCAGTAGCAACAACTGTACTTTCAGTAGCTGCGGTTGCCTAGCGCAAACTCCAATATCTTCTAGATAACCTCCCCGTGGAAGCTGAAATTAGGGAAAGATAGATCACTAACGACAATCGAGACGAGACGCACATAAATAATCACGTTGACAGGGAAAGATCGTCTTCACAGTCTTCCACACTTTTATGTGCATCGTCATATAAGAAAGATACGACGTTCTTCTTTTGCACTTCAGATCAGCTTTACACTAAGATTTGTGATGCATCGCTCACAAAAAAAAGACAAATTGAAGAATACTGACCAAAGGCAGTCGTTGTTTTCGATGAACTATGCGGGGTCACTTTCCTCTGAATAGCCGACATCACATACATTGTAAAAAGTGTAACGGAAGGCACGTGTCGTCATTGTGCGACCCTAGGTTGCCGCCAAATGGTAAACGCTAAGGACCTATGGCGGAAAACATAAATCTCCATGTGAGTTCATCTTGCACATATTCCCAAGTACTTCAGCAGACTTTCCTATCGGGGATTTTTTTAAGAGGATGACAGGAATTGTTCATCTTGTCACATTGCTCGGTGAGAAGTCTTGGGGCTCATCAGTGCGCTGGATGCTGCGATTGTACCGTACAGCCTTTCTCGGCTTCCAGAGGTATAATACACCTGTACTGGGAAACATTTGTGCGTCTAACATCTGTACACTTTAGAATCTCCAAGCTCAAGCACTCAGGACGTGTCTCGAACTCCCGATGTGTGCATCTACAGCAGCTACCATAGTCATCACACGTGATCACCTCGATCACCCGATCACGACACGCGTTTCATTTGACGCTCTTAGGACCCATATAAGGCACCTTAGTCGGCTTCGATCGCACCATCTCGCTTGCCTACTCACAATCGGGCCGTGTACAACGGACGCCAACATCATTGCACAGCACCGTGGCTATCTGCCATCCGATTTTACACCTTCTAGAAGACCGCCATCGCATTTGGGACATATGCGCCAACCCTAGGTACACCTTAGTATTCCTGGTTTCAAAATAAAATCTGGTGTACCGATAGCAATGTTAAAACAAGCAACGCTACATTTTATGTATAAGGAGCACCGCACCTGACTCTATGCTTATACTGACGATTTTGGGAAATCTTCTAGTTTGGCAGAAGCAGTTTTTATACAAGTGAAGTCTGTTAAAATGAAGATCCAAATATTCTGTCTTTCAAGCTATACAGGAGCTACAGGAGCGGCACTCACGCTTTTTCTTCAGGAGCTACCTCGTCGTTGGACGATTTTTTGTGACTCGAAAGCAGGCCCTCTAAAGAATACACAGTTCAAAATGCCGCGATTCTCATAAAAAATTTGTGTCGGAGATGCGACATTTACCCCATCGAGCAACACAAGGAAGCGATATGCTTTACCAGACGTTGCCGGTACACTGTGATGTCACCGGAAACAATCGCGCCAACCAAGCCGCCCATTTTGCTCACGATTGTGGCACGTATAGCTCAACTTCACTCGCATGCATAGACGCAGCAGTGTTGCGTCTCAAAGTGGCAAGGGCATTCTTGGCGTTCTTCCCACGGAGTGACCAATTCACCAAAGCCCACCTAGACAACAACGGGGCCTGGCGCTGACTATTAACGGGTCAACAAAGAAATTCCCTTCGATGTAAGAGCAACCACAGCGTTTTGTAGACGGTGTAACGACTGTCAAGGCCAGGCTCCTCAAATCGCTACTAGCTGATCTTCACGGATAGCTAATTGATGCAAGGGGCCAACTGGGCTCTGAACCCTGAAACCCGGACCAAAATCCCAATAGCAGCTACACTTCGTTTTATGACACGCGATTGTACATAAGCCTCCTGCAAATCAACGAGTTCTACGAACAATCGCCCACATTCCCTGGTTCCTAACTTGAAGATGCATCTGCCTCTTCGTCTACCAAGGTTTAAAGAAACTTTGTTATACCGACTGTGACTTGGTGTCGCGTTCACCAAACCATGTTCTCTCATAATTGGGTGGGTCGACAGCCCTACCTGTGACACTTGTGACTGTGAAGAAAATATTTCACATCTTCTGCGCATCTGCCCACGTTATAGCATGGTAAGGCAGGTGGAATGTACCACGTTAGAGACGCTGCACAGCTTGCCACTGTCAGAGCAAAAGATACTGGAGCAGTGGCCACGACGGACATGCGCGCTAAAGGCAACCAGAGCGTTAGTTCGCGTCCTGTGGTCTATGGACTTACGAGATACACTGTGATTGTAACGTGTGCCACTTTAATTTTGTGCGCCGATTCCCGTATCTCTATATCATACTGACTGCAAAAAAAGACGGGGACAGCGGAAGAGAACACAAAAACGACATGGGCGGCTGTTGTGTTCCCTTCCGCTGTCCCTGTCTGTCTTTGCAGTCACTATGATATGCAGTAAGCATCAACTCGGCCATGCTGAAGTTCTTCCCGTATCTGTACTCGCCTTCCTCTCTTCCTATATTCCTAAATTTCACTTACCTTTTCCCTTGCAGGGTAAGAAACCACAATTTTTCTCGTTAACATCCCAGCCTTTCCTTTGTCTGTCTCTCTCGCTCTCTTTCTCTCTCTCTCTCTCTCTCTGATTGTTTCTGCACAAATATGCGGATTCGTTCCAGGCATGACAGATGGAGAAAGTCCGCGGACGTTCATCAGTGAAGACGTTTCGAAAATGTTAAGCCTCAAGGAACTCTGACGAGCAAAACTTCAACCGAACTCCGCCGGTGAAACGAGATCCTCTATAGGCAGGAGCATCGAAGCTAATATGATGACAAAGAATGTACTATAGAAGCGAGTGGAGTTCCTGTCATCTGCCCAGGCTCGATTCAGATGCCTTTGGGCAGCGACTTTGTCAAAGTAATGAAAAAGACTGCCCAGCTCATTGCGGACAAGCTTCTTCAACCGAATATTGCTTCTGTACCCGAATTAGTGTTTTGATTGGTGCAGACCACCTGTGGAAATTTGACAGAGAATAATCAGCGTTTTCCGGTCAACTGTAACATTGTGGCGCATGCTTTGGTGTTAAGATGGATTATCCGAGTAATTGCTTCTGCCAAACCTCATATCACTGTGTAATCAAACGTCGGTATTACGTACGTCTGCGTGGTCATGCAGTCCACAGCTGGTGGGCTAAAAAAAGAGTGTACCAAGAGAACGTACTCCGGTCGGTTCTTCTTGGCAATAACACGTCGCAGAATGTCGCTTTGCAAAGTCATCTCCTGAAATAAATACTTAGAGCACATGTCAACTGACCGTCGCTGAATCACGATTTGACAGCGATGGAGCAAGGCCACAAGTTGAATCACGGCCTACCGAAGCATTAGAGGAACAAGCAGGAGTGATGTTTTAAGTTTACCCGCCCCAACAGAAAGTGTGACCAGCAACGATGGCCTTCCTGCCAGCAACTGGACGCGCTGTTACTTGAAAAATGAAAGACTGATCTAAGAACATAGGCGTACGCACCTGCGGCAAGAGTCAAGGTGAGTTCCAAAGAAGACTCGCATGAGTGCAACAAAGCAATAGCAACAATACCTTGGTTTGAGCGAGTTGGCTCACCTTGACAGTTTTCATACAAACGCGCCAAAGACGAAGCCAAAAAGGTATGCATACGACAAGACTGGCACTACTTCCAACGGACGTTTATTTCAAACGATCCTCTATTTATGCACTGCGCATCACATACATCATGCACTCATCGTCATACACACAAAAGACTGTATAAGTCATTCAGATCATAGGTAGGCGTTTGTATGGTCATTCAGTTCATGTGCCTGGATACCTCGAAAGAAACGCCACTTCTCTTTTCCTGCAAAGCCAAAGATGGACAGCTGACGCACTTGTCACCTGCCTTTCTTATAAAAGGCACTTCAATTATTTCACGTTCTGTTATTGTGTATTCTTGCCTTAAGAAAGCTGTGTCGCTAAACATGAATGTAAGTACATGCGCACTTCTTGCAGTGTTCAGCCAAATGACTACCGTATCCTTTTCTAACAAGGGGGGTATGGTAGCGCGATTCAAAGACGGGACAAAAGAAGACACAAAGGGACACGCACAGCGCTGTGTGTGTCCCTTTGTGTCTTCTTTTGTCCCGTCTTTGAATCGCGCTACCATACCCCCCTTCAAGATGCATTACCAACAAGCCCACATTGCAACCCTCGTGAACCTTTTCTAACGTCATTGTTCTGCTGCCTGGCCCTGTCGTTGAGGCACTGGTCAGTTCGACCCATATAAACGTGTGCACAATCTATCTGATCCACAAGATTTGAAGTACCTTCCATGTGATTAGTCCCGTGATTAGTATGATATTGCATGCGTTTCTGATGTGTTTTGTTTCGGAGGTTACATATTGCTGACAATTTAAAAGGCGCTGAAATGACTAGATTAGCATTGTGTCGGTTTGCGACCGTTTTCAAATTATGTGAAACTTTATGCAGGTATGGAATAACATGTACAGGTCTCTTGTCACTACCTTTGGTTGGGAACTTCCTTCTCCGTTTTAATTGTTGAAGTAATGTCTGGCAGACAGATGAAATGACAGACACTGGAAATTCTGCATGTTTCAATCTGTCTACTTGGCTAGACACACTATGCTCAATTTGGTGAACACATTACTTTTGCAAAGTGCCATGAAGACATGTGGTGGCTATGCCCCTGTTTATCAATTTTTGAAAGTGCGCTATCGAAAGACAAAATGCTTTTCTTGTATCTTGGACTATACCTCCAGTGTGCTTGGTCGTATGACGAAAAGAAAATCTTAAAATCCAGAAACTGAATACAGTTGTCATTGGGAAGTTCAAAAGTAAACTTGAGCCCCTGTGGTAATGCAGCTGATAACTGAACTAAGTTGTCCATCATTCACGAGCCCCTCAGCTGACCGGAAGTCCATTGCATGCACATAACAAATAATGTAAAAAGCTTTTTTTTTGTTTTTTCTACAAACGGATTTCACATAAACTTTGTATTTCACTTCGGAAATGAAAAGTATTCGACATAACAGGTCTTTTCTATGAAATATTCATGCCCGATTCCATTCAGAAATTAGATTATTTGAACACGCCCAGTTTTAGCAATCGCACCATTTTTCCGGCTGTGCGGATTTGTTTAGGAAATTCAAAGATTAAGAAACTCTAAAGAGTGAAATGTTACCGGAGAGTCGCGAGGAGCGTACGAAGTGTGGTGCGACAAAAATACGAGTCACTCAGAGGAATGCCCTAGTCTGCTACCTTACTCTCGTGGAACTTCAGAGAGGTTTTTTCTATCTTTTGTCTTGAGTACATGTTTGGTTTACTAGAACTAAAGAAACGAAATTCAAAACTGAGGCAATGCCACATCAGAAGTTTGGTTATGTTATGTTAGAGTGACGAAAATAACTAAGAATATATTCATCTTTGATTGCAATATGGGCAGAGATACCTTGACACGTGTCAATAGCTTTAAATATTTAGACGTCAGAATAACAAAGAACTTGGTTCGAATATCACATGTATTTAATATATTCAACACAGAAGAAAGAAAGCTTCGGACGTTAAGAACAAAATTAAGGCTTGCATCGGCAAAAGTCAGATTACCTGCATGTTTATCTCTTGTGCGACCGACGCTAGAGTATGCAGCTACCATACTCGTGCAAGAAATACCAGATTGATAAAATTGAGATGGTTGAGAGGAGGGCGGCTAGGTTTATCTTTTCAAGGTATTGATCTACAGATTCAGCAAATGATATGCAAAAAACAGCTTAAATTTCTCTACTTTCGGAGCGCAGAGTAATAGCACGGTTGAAGTTCTTCTGTTCGCTAAATAACGATTTCATTAAATTGAACGTGGGGCAATATTTAAGGCATCGCTCATCATGACGATTAATGAGTGGCCACAATTCCCAATTCATGTCCATAATGGTTCGGATGAACCTTTATAGACTCTCATTTTGCCGCAGATCAATTGAGGAGTGGAACTCGCTGCCATGTGATTTAGAGCAGTCACCTTCCTTAAACATGTTTCAATGTTCTCTGATGCGCCACCTCGCCTTTGATGGACATGTTTACTAGTTGGGGATAGAGTTGTTTATTTGGCTTGAAGTGTATGTTTTGTATATCATTAGGAATGTTACTCTATATATCTATTATATACTATTCCACAGCCCTGTGTATATTATTGCTGTTGTGCACATGTTACAATTGTAATGTTGGCGGCTGGAGGCCCTGTCTGAAGTGCGGTTAATGTTTGCACTGTTTTCATAGGTATTTCTTCCCACCCTGCATCGGCCTTAAAGCGCTAACAGTATTTGAAAATAAATAAATAAATATTGTACGACTTCGGGTGCATCTCACTGCGCGAGTCCTAACAGACCTTGCCGTTCAATCAGTAAGGAGTAAGGTTTTGTCGAGTTTCATCGCAATCAGGAGGGCTACAAAGAGAGCGAGAGAAAACTTCAAATATTGCGCAGGTGCCATCGGTGGGTGTTTGTCAGAGTAAAGTAATAGCTTTAGGCCTGCTGAGAGTTGCACTATACCTTCAGAATACGCCACAGTTCCAAACTGCCTTCGAGAGATGCGTATGATGAGCACTGGTATCAACGTCGGCCCACCAAGCCGCCACCTTTCATTACAGTCTCCGGAATCGGCCGGGTTTACTCGGCCAGACAACCACACAGCCACCCACGCATAGTGCAGGGGCAAAGAGTCAAAGAAAGAATCGCGTTAATATACGTTAGTGAGCGACCAATCACCTCCGTTCAGAGACTCGCTGGTCGCTTGCATCACTGCCAATTCCATGCGATTTGCCAGATACCGTCGACCCGCAATGCGTGCGGCCTGAGTCAGCCACTCGGCAGACGGAGTAGGCTGAGCTTCAGTTTGGAGGGAAGTGATGACCTACGTAAGCATTTCCTCGGAATACGGGGTGCGCCTGTTAGTGCTTCTGTTGTGTTTGCAGTTTGGTGGGTGCATCCATTACTGTAGTATCCCTATGAAATGGTTCCTGGATGGCGTTAATGAGGTATCGTTAGCACTCTGCCTGATATTTGTGTCTCACCGTCCCGTTAGTTGCGCAGAGTAAATGTCTTCTGTCCTCCTAGTGTAATCTCTGTGTATCAGTGTTTTTGTTTTAAGGAGCGGCCAATCAAAGTCTAGAAAGAAGGGGGCTCAGCGTAATGCTTCTAGAGCCACGCTGTTTAGCCCTTTCTTTACACTCCAGTCTCTCGTTCCCTAAATTCCAGAGTTTCTTTCTTTATTTTTTTATGGACTTGAGTTTCTGTGGCATCTGACCCCTTGGAAGAACTATGCAGGTTCGCTTACTGTCTGGGCCTAATGACACATTTCTGGATTACGTGCACGCGTCATTTCTACGTCTGGCAAGGGCTGACAGTTTACCCCAATGTAGCAATACTCGCGAGCAAACGTTTAGAGACCAGTGTTGCCACAAAGTGTTCCTTCTTCGTACGGTGGGAATTAAAGGGTGAAATCAAGTTGTACTGCCTCCATGTGCCTGTTCGACCAACGCAATATATTTAAGCAATGTCCCGGTGCAGAACTGTGCTAAAAGTGTTGTCTCTTTCCGATACTCTGATCTCAACACTTTTGCTGGCCAGTGCCCTTCTTTTCTGGGAAGGTTTGTTGTGTTGTTCATGCTTTTTTGTTTGTTTGTTTGTTTGTTTGTTTGTTTGTTTGTTTGTTTGTTTGTTTGTTTGTTTGTTTGTTTGTTTGTTTGTTTGTTTGTTTGTTTGTTTGTTTGTTTGTTTGTTTGTTTGTTTGTTTGTTTGTTTGTTTGTTTGTATGTTTGTTTGTTTGTTTGTTTGTTTGTTTGTTGCAGCTATGGCAGATAACGATGACTCAACTGCTGCCTCATTGTCGAAGGTATGGTTCTGGTTGCGGTAGTAGTACATTATTCATTACTATGTGCGTTCCCTGTTTTTTAAATTGTCCATGTGTTTGGACGTACCAGCGTAACTACTAGTAAGACGCTGTCTTGTTTATCTCGCTATATTTTACAGAAAGAACTCGGCGGTTTCTTCGATTCCATGCCAGTAAAATTGAACATAACAGGAGCAATTCGAAGCGTTCGTGAAGATATTCTTAGCAAAGTTAGAGCAGCGGTCAGCATATACATTTTACCAACAGTTGTCGACCCTGTCACGTAAAATGGGTAGCTTCGCTTCGACAATATAAATTTAACGCTGACCTGCGGAGGGCAACCTCCATCTTCGTCTTCGCACCAGTGACAGTGTGTCATATTCAGTGACGGTTGACGGGGCAGTCGACACAGAATCGGCTGTTTCGATAACTTGCGCGAATTACCAAACACAAAAAAATTAAATGTGCGCCCCATCGGCCAAAATGTGCAGCAGTGACAGCTGTGATGTCCAGTTCAGTGTCACGCCCAGTAAGACATTCACCGTTTCCCACAGTGTGCCATTTTATTTTATTGATTTTTTCTGACAGCCAACCATGTTCAAACACAGAAAACTCAACGAGAAGTTAAAGGCTACATCAGCTTGACAGTGGCTTCTTTCCTCCAGACATAGTTCGGTTACCGGAAAACATGATATTAATAGATTGTTTGAGTGATTAACGGATTTTAATGGCACAAGGGCCACTTCTGGGCAAATAGCGTCAAACGAAAGGTGTAAGAATGACGGTAACAAAGAATGAAACATGGCTGTAAAGGGGCGTAAAATAGGTCCGTATATGTCTTAAATTATATATATATAATGGGTTTTCTTTAAAGTTCAGCACGCAGGACCCGACGTAACATACGCAGGAAAGAGACGACGAACTTTTTGGAAGACTTCTTTAATTAACGTTTTCAGCTGGTGGACCAGCCTTCGTCAGAGTACAGTACTGTACTCTGACGAAGGCTGGTCTACCAGCCGAAAACGTTAAGTAAAGAAGTCTTCCAAAAAGTTCGTCGTCTTTTTTCTGCGTATATATATATATATATATATATATATATATATACGAAAATAATGGCAATGATTAGTGGGGAGAGCTATGATCATAAAATATTTGCAACTCTGATTAAGCGAGGGGGACATTACTAGAATAAATGGACACAAAGAACTGCAAAAATACGAGCACTAGTAATGTCCTGCGTAAGATGTTACAAGAAGCATTGGAAAAGGTAACTACAAAGAAAACCAATTTCCAATCGACTTCTATTAGCTATGTTTCAAACAGAAGCAGGTGTGTACTGTGCTTACATCGGAAAAGAAGGAGACAGTTGTCTACTCTGGCACGTGTGAGACCGAATTGTATGGAATATGTAGGTGGCGATTACATTGCCATATTAGGACGCGTGAAATATGGGAAAAATAACACCAATTTGTGCGATAACGCAAGGTGACGATACAGCCACGTAAAACATTCAACAAAGCTGAAATCGACTGTCAGAGATGTCATTCGGACCTCGCATGAAACATAAATATGCGGAAAAAGCAAAGTTCCGTAACTATTTACAACGCTTTTATTAAGCCTAGAACTTGAAAGCTTTGCCACATATTACACTTACCACGACTCCCCCCTCCCCCCCCCCAATTCTCGTTATGTGGAAACTTGGTGTATGGTACTTTTATTTCGGATATCCAGAAATCTAGCTTATAACGCCCAACGTGACACTTCTCGTTTTTGTTTTTGATTTTCTTTATCTCCTCCAGAAAAAAAGTTCACTACAAGTACACAAAGTGTTGTTGCAACCTATAGCCATCGAGGCTAGTAGCGGGACCATTAAAGAAAATGCATATATTTTTTTAATTTGCAGTTACGTAACATACAGAAACCCACAAGTTTTATAAATATAGCAAAAAAAATATGCGAGAAGATGATAACTCCCAATAATTGTTATGCGCATATTTAAGAATTGCATAGTGCTTATAAAAAGTGATTATAGCTTTAACATCATTAGAAGTAGAATTCCTAATTAGGGCCGAAATTAATTCGAGTAACCTCTTTCCATAAATAATTTTACAGATAGGCAGGTTAAATTGACTATTAATACAGGCTCTCGTGTTCCGTGTAGGTAATGCAAATATTTGCTTAATGGAAGTGCTTCGTTTTAAGCTAACACTTGATCAGTGACTTGACCGACCTCGCACAATGTTTAGTGGCCATATCCGAACTGATTTAAAGAGGTGTGCGTTGTGATCCACTGACCTAGCGAATGTTGTCAATCTTAATGTGTGTATTCGTATTTCGCTAATCGGTTTACATATATATATACCTAAACTATGTGGCGTATTTGCTAGAGGAATTTTTTTTATAAGTTGCCTTTACTCCACATGCTTACGCACACACGAACTTACTATGACTACAAATGCCCCGAAATCGCTGAACTTGATATTGGCGGCCTCTGTAGTCATGCCAAGGCAGCGGGCTAAATTTCGCGCCGCTCGTAAAACACACTCATAATCTTCCGGAGCATTTGCGTACGTAGTGTATTGCAACTACCGCAATCACACAGACACTTTAAACATTACCTGCAGATTACTTATGACCTCTTTCTTATTCTAGACGAATATGAACAAGCTACACCTTGTATTTCACCGACGACACTGGAGAAACCAACTACAAACCTTGTTGGACAGACGAAAATAGGAAAGGAAAGGTCGTTCATGCAGCATTTATCTCCAATGCTTTTATTTAAGCCAGGAAAGTGAGCGTTAATTTCGCCACACAATTTCACTTAATATTCCCTTATTTTAGCCGTATGTTGCGTTGGTATCATCTGCAGTTGTTTTATGATTCTGGGAAACATTGAGAATAATGGCAGCCTGACCTTCTGGAACGTTTGGTAAGTAACTTTCCAGAAACACTGTGATGAACCTAAACAGATTCAACATCTATCGTTTGTCAGCCACAAGATGCTTCCTAGTTGAACGAAATACAAACGCCGTGTCTGGCATAGTTCACCGAGGAGCGAGGAGAAGCGACTACATGCTTCATAAAACGCATAAAATTGAAGAACGCGCAACATTCAGTAGTTATTTTCAAAACAGATAATAAGCCTACGCACACCAAACTTTGTGATCCCCATTTTTTCAAAATATGAAATCTCTGCCATTCGTGGTCCTTGCAAGAAAGCGAAGATAACGTAAATGGAGAAAAAAAATAAGGGTTTAATAGTTTTTATTTAATCCCTAAATGATATGCACGCTTTAAATTTTTCCTGCTTTTTTTTTTTTCCTGCTAAAGAATCAGTCGAAACACAGCATCACTAACTGTTATTTAAGAAACTTCATGAAAAGCATCTAAGATTTTTAGAGCCTCGTTGCAAATAAGGCTTTCCAAGAGTGAGTGGCTGCTGCACGGCTATCTTTCCAAAACGGCTAAGTTAGTTTTGCCAAAAAATGATAAGAAGATAGAAAGGCTGCTGAAGGACACGTGTACCGTAGACGCATGTAAAATGGCCCGTGGAATGGCCCGTGGAACAGAGTGGAATGGTTATCGTTTTTGCTGGGCGTTTTAACTTCTACAGTGTTGTTTTCACGGCATGCGTAAAACGTGTCGCTGCCCTTCCGTTCAGTGCCCTCTCAAAAAGGGCATTCATTGTGTCGTATATAAACAAATAAGTTTAAAAAATGGACAGGTTGTTAACGGCTTGCACAGCGCATGCACTTTGTTGGAAAAGGCTGCAGTGCAAAGCCGAAACTTTTGACGAGCGGTCTGACTTGCGCAGTTATATCCCATGTCATTACAACTTCCCAGTCTGTGAGTGCTGTACAGACGCCGGAGGGGAGGTCGCGGTGAAAGATATAGCTTTGTGATGAATCCTGTAGTGGTCTGCCAGGCGAAATCGCAGGCTATGGCAGATGGAAATGATGAGAAATCAAAATTATGTTGTTGTTGTTGTTGTTGTTGTTGTTGTTGTTGTTGTTGTTGTTGTTGTTGTTGTTGTTGTTGTTGTTGTTGTTGTTGTTGTTGTTGTTGTTGTTGTTGTTGTTGTTGTTGTTGTTGTTGTTGTTGTTGTTGTTGTTGTTCCCTATAAACTCCAATACGCAAGGGATGGAATCGGGGACGAAGCGCGCCGTCTCCCGTCGCGCGCAAGGCTCCGGGAGGAGGGTAGTGAGTGCGGGTGCGTTATATTCCGGGCCGCTGTATCTTGAAAGTAGAGACTTTTAGCTTGTACGCTATTCCGGTAAACGGGAGCGGCTTGGGCGGATTACCGGATGGTCGGGGCGTAAACGTGAGCGGGGAAGCCGCCTGGTGTTGTAGAGCTCAACCCGACAAACGCATAGCTAAAACTGCAGTAACTCACCATATCCTGCTTCGCCACTCGTGCAAATTTTTGGCAGCGGCGTAATTGTGAACACGATTACGCCACTGTCGAAAATTTACCCCAGCAGCTAAGCAGAATACAGTAATTAGCTCTGTGTTTGTGTGGTTGAGCTTTGCGCCACCAGCTGGCGCCACCGATCGGGCCGCTCACCTTGAGGCCCCCGCTAAACCGGAAAACCGCCCGCGCTTGCCCGAATACCGGACACGCTAAAATCTGCGCAAGGGACAAAGCCCACCGCGCGCTCTTTCCGCGGCTTATGTCACGTTGACGCGAGACGCAGCCCGAAGGTCAATTGGCTCGTTGCAGGTGCCGCACGTCCTCACTCCAACATTTGTACAGCGAGTTCCCGCGGTCATCGAGTGAGATCTGTTCATGTTTGCTTGCGCGCGCCTGACACCATGCTTGTTAAGTCAGTAAGCGAATGTTAGCGAGTTTATACGGTCGATAACACTACTATCTTTACTTCGTATCGCTGTCTACTAATTTGCTGACGCAATCGATGCTTCGCCTTTCGGGCGAGACTGCGAGTTTTGTGAGCTACACATAACCAGAAACAAATACAAGCATATATACGAATAATCCTTCGATATAAACAAATAAATCAACACATAACTGCGATAAGTATAGTATTCAGTATGTTTAGCAGCAGTTAATTAAGGTCACGAAGTGTGGTTTCATATATTTTACCCCTTAGAGGCCTCTTCACATTGTTCTGCATATGCCGTCTTCCCAATGAGAAGAATGACCCATGGAATCATGCGACGAGACATCTGAATTTATAAATCACATGTTCTTCATCATATAGCTCAAATGTTCGTGACCAAATGACTAAACATTTACTATAGCTATTACTAAACATAATGAAAATGTTGCGCACGAACCTTAAAACACGCTTTGAAAGATGACCGCACCAAACTTTATATAGCATAGTATAGCCATCACCAGAAAAGTTGCGGTGCACATAGATTTCAACATGGGCATTCTCTGCACAATTTTTAGGGAATACTGGACGCATGCAGGTGGTGCTTACCAGACAAGCAGTTCCATCCTGTAGCCGTTGCGTTCATTTATTTTCGCTAAAACCTGTCCACCATAGTGCAAGCAACTTTTAACTAGAGTGAAAAAGACAGGGATCAAATACAAGCACTTACGTAAGTGTTTATTGGATATTCAAGTGCCGCAAGCATATTGGGTACTTCGCTTGTTTGCATAGAGGGCGGGAATTCTGAAATTGTGTTTGAGCCTTATGTAATTTTATCAAGCACCTTGTATAATGTTCCTTGCAGCACTCCGGATGTATAAGCAGCAATATGATCGTAATCCTGATCTGTAACGATAGAGTGTCTTTCGGAGCCTCTATTGCTGAGCTTACACAGAGAAACGCTTGCTTTGTAATCCAAAATTACTTTATGGAATCTAAGCGATTACCGCGCTAGACTGATCGTCCCCCCTCCCCACCATAGTTCTTCCTACATTTATTTATTTATTTATTTATTTATTTATTTATTTACTTATTTATTTATTTATTATTTTTTGTTTTTATTTGATGGTTTTCTTGTGGTCATGTTTTTAATACTCTACTTTTGTTCTCACAAAATTTTTAATTTTACGCACAAACCTAACTGTCCACCTCTTGAAATCGGCGGTGTCTGTCTGAAGCCGCGAAGCAAGCGAACGATGAAGTCGCCTGAGGTGAAGAAAATCGAACCGGGGAAAAAACGAAGGAGAACGAGACGATGAAGAGGATGACGATGATGATAATTTAAAGGCATCCCCTTTGAAACGGGGCGGTGAAAAATAGTCACCTAGCCTGCTTGATTTAAGCAAGTATGCTATACATGTTTTGCATACATCTCCTTAATACTGTTATGGTTCATTTCCACGGTGCATTTTTTCCTTCAAAATCTGCCTTGTACCGCTAGCCATGACTGTAAGAGATACGGTCGTACTAATCTCTTTCCTGCTTTTTTTTTTCTTTTTTTTCACCACTACTCTAAACGTATCTTGCTTATCTCGAGTGGAGACCGGTTGACGCTTCCGTTTACAGCCAAGCGCTTCTGGAAGGTGTAAGTTGCGTACGATTCTCACTGGGTGAATATCCCTGAGGAAGGAGCTAACGTACGCATGGAATCGTGGCCCCAGGCCCAGATCTGAAATGGCGTCTAGTACGAACCGGTGCGAGATGTTATCAGCACATTCCATTAGGATGTGCTGAGTGGTTTCCGGGTTTTTGCTGCAGCATACTGCCACGCACACTTCTTCTTCCTCGACTTCTAGCGTAATTAGTGCGTGCCATTATGTATGCCTCATCTATTTCCGAATATTTGCTCCGGTATGTTTTTGTCTTTAGGCAACCGGTTCGAGCCTCCAATAGCAAGGCACAGCCCTTTGTGTTATCGTACAGATTTTCCCTTCTAATTTCTTTCTTCTCATTCTTGTAAATCTCTATAATCCTTTTTGTTTCCGTTCTTTGCTTCCAATTAACTGAACGCGCGGCAAAGTTGCGCCACCTAGAAGAGAGTGTAGGTAACGTTTAGCGAAGACGGGAAGGACAAGCGAGGCGAAGTGTCGCGGAGGACGAAGGTAGACAGAGGCGCGCCGGTTTGACCTCTTCTGGCAGTTGCTACAGGTTTTGCTTGCGACGCAGACGTACTCGGATAACACTGTCCTCGCGCGCCTTACCCTGTGCCCTGTGTGTGCGAGTGAAAGCATGCAACGCCGAGCCGACGATGGTGGCGCAATATCGCATGCGCAAGGGAGGAAGCGCGCCGTATACCGTTGCGTACATGGCAGCGAGGGATGGGAGGGAGGCGGGGCGCCAACTTCGGCCGCGCGCATTCGCACGGGCTTCATCTCGAAAGCGATCTTCTTTGGGGGCACAGTCTATGTGGGCCAACGGCTCGTAGCTCTGCGTTCGCTACGTTCTCAACCCTCAGTTTGCGTTGAAGCGCCACTTCGCTCGCTCCTGCTGCCGCGATTCCTCACGCCGGCGTTTTGACAGCGAGGGTCTCCGGTCATCGAGTGTGAAGTGTTCATGTTTGCCTGTGTGCGTGGACGACATGCTAGTTAATTTAGTTAGTAAGCGCATGTTTACAAGGGGGCGTCCTACTTCTGCTGCTGCTGCGTATGGCGCGCGGCGCGAGCTGCGTCTTGGTGCCACATGCGATGCGGACAGCGTAGGCGTTTAGGCTAACCGAGGGCCAATAGTGTCGTGTGCGCTATAGCACCCGTACGCTGGCGCGTCACCCTCGTTCACGAAGTAAAACGTCACTGTAACTTTTGAAGTTGCAACATTCAAATTGTTAATTCACTTGCTTTTATCCGCTCAATTTAACCACCTGATTCATGACCAACCCCCATTTATGCATGCACACGTGCCACAACCACTCTGGTCAACAATAACCCCAATCCATGAATAAAGCCAATTCCCCTGAGTGGGTATGTGCTAACGTCTTTAAGGACATCATCATCAAAGCTCCGCATCCTCGCGAAGAGGAGGAACAAGAAGAAGCTCTCCCTCGGCGCTTGGTAGGAGACAACAACGCGATGAAGCCAGAAGAGCTCGAAGCTTCGCAGGAAACTGCCAATACAAACTGGAGCAGCGCCTACTCTCTCGCAGGAGTCACGGCAGGCACTGCGAGTGCCGCGACCACGGATGCATATATCTCCACCAGCGCGCCAAGCAACCAGAGTGCCGAGGCGTCTACGCCGGCGAGTGAGCGGCTGCGCTCGGGCAAACGGCGTGATCCCGGCTTCGGCCATGCGAGCGGCGAGGGGCGCACCGGCCCACAAGCCGCACCAACGTCGTCATCCATCGGAGGCCGCCACTACCCGCCATTAACCCGTCTTGCGTTCCTCGCTGAGAAACTCCGCAAACACGTCGCGGGGAACGTTGAACCCTCCAAAAAGTCACCGCCTGGTGTCCTCGCGACGCCGTCACCCCCGAACCTGCTGTCGCGATCTCCCTTGATAATGCTTTGCTTCGTGCTGGCCACGGTGACCGCCCTCTGGGCCCTGGCTCTAATAAGTTCAGGAATGATGAAGCGAGAAAGCCGCAGGGAGGACCACCCGCCGTTCTGCTGTCCGGACGAGGCCAGCCACCTGGCGAGGTACGTGGACTGGAGCTTACAGCCCTGTGACGATTTCGCGAGCTACGTGTGCGCGAGAGGCTTTCGAGGCGCCGGTGAACACCGCCCGTTCAACGTGCACGAAGTCGTCGAACGCGACTTCATCCTTGGGACGACTCTGCACAGAGACGAGTACGCCAGGTTCTTGGGCCAGCTGTTCCGCGCTTGCCTTCGGACGCTGGGACACCCGAGGTCCCTCGCTGAGGAGCTTGCTGTGGGCCTCGCGGAAACCGCCGGACTCAAGCAAGTCATGACGGCAGGGGAGATACTGAACTACTTCCTCCACGTAAGTCTAAAGTTCTCCACGGAGTCGCTGCTCGTCGTTAAGAGACCTAGCAGTGACCTGCCGTACTTCCAACTTATGCCGTACGCCATACAGCTGAACAAGAGCCAGCAAGATCTGTTTGACTTCGTAATTGACGCAGTCGTCGACAAGTTCAACGCGAAGTTCAACACTAGCGTCTCGAGTGCTCACGTAATCGCCTTGGACACCAAACTGCGCGGCAAATACTCAGCGGAATCCGAGTTCGAGGCGTTACGAATAGACCGAATTGGAGACTTGGTTCCGTCTTACACGAGCGAGCGATGGGTCAAGGACATGACTCGCTTCGGCTGGCCCTACGTCGCCAACGTAATCGAGCTGCACGTTCGCGGCCGGGTTCAAGTCGCTGCCATCTTTAAGACCCTCCTGAGCACGGAGCACTGGCCCGCGGCGTTTGCCTACCTGCTGGCCTACACCGTAGCATGCGCGTACTCGGGCTTCGACATTAGATGGGAAATAATACCGCCCTCGTCGGTGTCCTCGGCGTGTCTGCGCAACAGCGTAAAAAAGCTGCAGACCACATGGCAGCTCACTTACGCCCGGATATTCGCGAACCCCGAGCGATCAGCACGAGTGAACGCCACCTTCCGATCCGTCCTCGACGCTGTCGTTGCCGACGTGTCAGACAGCGCCTTGAGTGTTCTCGAAAAATCCAGAGCCTTGAGCCTACTAACGGGAGTGACCCTCGTTCCGCCGCCGAGAGAAGTCATCTTTCCCGGTGCTCCCAACGTGCTGCCGACGTCGGAGGATTTCGGACTCGCCTACTTCTCCGGCCTGGAGCACGAATTCCTGTTGACTCGGGCGCTGACTCTGCTTGAAATACCGCACGGCATCGACCTGCGCCGCCCCGCGACAATGCTTGATCTCCGCGTCATTCCGTCTCCCGTCTTCTACCCTTACATGGACTACGACAGCCCCGCTGCTAGCGCGGTGGTCAGCAACATGCCCGTCATGGGCACATCGTTCGCGCAGCTTCTCTGGGCGGCCGTGGAGAAGTCGTTCCTCAAGCGCAGCGGAGGTTCGAAAGCGTTCAGCAAACTGCACGAATGCGCTTCCTTCCGCAACGACGACAGAAGCGACGCCAACGCTACTGGCGTTAGTAGTGCTCCCAACGCTAGCGATACGGCGAGCATTGGGGGACGCCCTTTCGACATTGTCCCTTTGCTGGCCCTGAGGTCTGTGGTGCGAGCCATGGGCGTTCCGCAGGCAAGTTGGCACGAGCGTCGCCTCTCCTGGAGCGACTGGAACCTGTCGCACGCGCAGTTCTTTTACGACCGCCACCTGTTCTTCACATGCTTCTTCGGCGAGACCCGAGAGCCCCGCGTTATCATGGAAGACGCTAACGCAGTGCTGGCGTACGTCCGAGACTTCGCCGAGGCGTTTTCCTGCTCTGATAGCTCGCCGATGATGAAGAAACGAGCTTGCTTTGTATAATGTAACTCGTATAACAGTTAACATGGTTACTTGTGTGTGTCCTTACATACGTCGATATTGACGGCCCCTTGGCTTTTATGTACATGTAGATCGCTTCTGTATAAAGAAACTTCAGCTGCTTTACTTTGTTGTTATTGAGAAATCGCCTATATCCATTTGTCACTAACACACAGTGCCCAAGTGCGCACAATGCTTCCCGAAATTATGGACGGGGCTGGAATGGAACGAAGACCGAAAGGCGTCAAATTAAACTTGAAGGCGTAGGCTAGAGTGGGACCCTCCGTATGACGCCTGACTCCGATACTACGACACCTAACTCTCACAATAACCAGTGCCGAAATTATTTGTTCAGGCAAGCACACATTTTAAGTTTTAGACTCCTCAAGATGGTAGCCAACACATACTCAGTGCCATGCCCAGTCGTGAAAGTTGTCTATATACCAGATGTGTTCTTTTTTTGTACCATACAGAATTTTTAATAATTGTCTGAGGTAGATAGCACAATTCTAGTCATGGAGCTGGATTACTCCGAGGCGGACATTACTTGCACGAGAAATCAAAACGCACAATCGACTAATTCAGAAAACTGGCTAATTAGCTTCCTTAGTTATTTGCTTAAGGGCTCATATTGCAATTTACGAATTGCAGTCAGTGGGTTCGCAAGGCCTATCCACTTGGAATGAACTTTTAGGATGAGACCAGTTTCACGATATTCATTCCCAAAGTGTGCGACGAAATAGATGGGTGTTTCAGTTTCATTAATATTTTGTTTCAATGCATCAAATGGTGGCTTCTTGTAAAAGGGAGCAATATAGTAGAATGGAAAGTCGGCAAGATAGTACGTATATTCAATTTGTGGCCTTTATGATTGCGCGCGCTGAAATCTACAAGAAAAGCAACAATGTGCAATTTTTACCGCATGTTTCACGGCGCATATCTCCATACCCGTGAGATCCTTAGAATTTGTTCCAAGTGGATGTGCCTTGCAAACTCATCGGCTACAATTCGTAATGAGGGCAGAATTCCGGGCAAGTTGGTAATTAGTTGTAAATAGGTAAATAGTTGTAATAGGTAAATAGGTAAGTAGTTGTAACTATGTTACATGAATGCGCAGTTAATTTTCATGTAAGCGCATGCGTGGTCTACACTGCTTCACGCGTATAAAATCGGTTTCAGGGGTACAATAAACTTAGCTGAAAGTTTGCGCTTGGTGTATCGTCCTCTCACGTCCGTGTCGTTTTTTTTTTGCGCAATATCATTTGAAAAATTCGTAAATTGCAATACGTGCCGTAAATTAATTTAAAAGATATTTGGGATTTCTTGTTAATTAGTCGGTCACGCGTTTCCATTTCTCGTGCGAGTGCGAGTCTGCCGAATTGAGCAATCCTGATATCGAAACCACAAAATGCGTTCTTTCTGAAAAATTTTGGTAAGAACAGATCAGCAGCTACAGTCTAGCCCAGCTATAACGAAGCCACTCATAGCGAAATAGCGGTTATAACGAAGGGATTTCAATTTCCTATTCCCATGTTTGCATTTCTCACAGAGGAAATCAACAACATCTGGAGGAATGGAGCACTACCAGAAGACTGGAAAACGGCCCTTATCGTGCTCATCCCAAAGCCTGGCAAGGCGCCCGACATCAATAACCTCAGACCTATCTCGCTGACGTCTTGCGTCGGCAAGGTAGCCGAGCACGCAGTCCTAAACAGGCTCTCGAAACATCTCGAAGATAAAGATGTCTACCCCGCAGCAATGATCGGCTTTAGACCCGGGCTATCCACCCAAGACTCCATGAAGCTCCTCAAGCATCAGATCATTGACGCAGACACGAGAGACGCGAGAGTAATCCTAGGGCTAGACCTCGAAAAGGCATTCGATAATTTATCACATGACTACATACTGGACACGATCTCCAACCTCGACCTCGGCACGAGACTCTACGCTTATACAAAATCATTCCTGAGTGACAGAACGGCCACCCTCCGTCTAGGGGAAATCAAGTCCCAGAAATACAAACTCGGAGGCAGGGGCACCCCGCAAGGTTCTGTCATCTCTCCGACGCTTTTTAACCTTGCGCTAGCCGGCCTAGGCAAGAAATTGGATCAAATCGAGAACGTCAAATACACGATATACGCCGATGACGTAACGCTCTGGGTCCCCGGAGGTAGCCTGGGATCAATTGAAAGCGCTCTGCAGGAAGCGATCGACGTGATCGAGGAATACCTCGCTCCCACTGGCCTGCGATGTTCGCCTGCGAAGTCAGAGCTCCTCGTCTACAAACCATCGAGGAGCGGTCCCAAACCAAAGAACGAAATCAGAGACACACACGTCGTTACTCTAAGAACAAAAGACGGAGGAACAATTCCACACGTCAGCAAAATCAGAGTCCTTGGGATGTTCATTGAGAGCAACGGCTCTAACGCAGCTACAGTGGAGAAGATCGTGACAAAGTCGAATAATGCCTTGAATCTCATACGACGCGTAGCCAACAGACAACACGGCCTTAAGGAAGAAAATCTCCTCAAGCTAACACACGCCTTTGCGCTATGCCACTTCACCTACGAGGCGGCCATGCACAGATGGAAGGTAGCGGAGAAGGACAAACTCAACGTACAACTGAGGAAGCTAGTTAAACAAGCGCTGGGAATCCCCAAGAACACCGAGACAGACCTCCTGCTGCAACTGGGGGTACACAACACACTTGAAGAAATTGCCGAAGCTCAAGAACGGGCTCAATGGACAAGACTCTCTGGAACCAAACAGGGTAGAGAAATCCTAGCCAAACTAGGCCATGACACCACAGTAATCGAGACTCTTTATCAAAGCGTTCCGACGGACACACGCAACTCCTACACGGTTCGCCCACTGCCGCGGAACATGAACCCCACGCACCATCAACCCAGAAGGCTGGCACGCGGATCGTTCATCCTGCGCGAAATACGTGACAAGAAAATCCTAGCCTGTTTCGTTGAC
Organism: Dermacentor albipictus; assembly: GCF_038994185.2. Lineage (NCBI taxonomy): Eukaryota > Metazoa > Arthropoda > Arachnida > Ixodida > Ixodidae > Dermacentor > Dermacentor albipictus. Next base: position 130,850,182 of record NC_091822.1, read on the forward strand.
GCGGCACAGTACCCAACCAGGAAGGCCTTCGTTGCCACCGCGATCAACAAGCAAGGTCAAGTGAGAAACGCTCTCACAGTCAAGACCCACAAGTCCGAGATAGCAGAACAGGTTGCCATCGCACTCGCGCTCACAGACCCGACCACCACCCACGTCTACAGCGATTCACGCTCAGCCGTCAAAGCCTTTCAGAAAGGAACAGTTGCAAGACAAGCCCTACAAATAATCAATCGATCCGCACCGCTGCAGCATCACACCATCTGCTGGTTCCCGGCACACCTCGGAGAGATCGAGGACGCCCCTTGCAATCTCAATGAGATGGCTCACAGGAGCGCGCGAGACCTAACCTTCCGCGACGCCACCTATTCTGGTCGTGACCATCCCAGCGAGAATCGGGACCCTCCCTCCACATATAACGAGATCATAAAGCACTTTTATCTAGACCGCAGAATATACAGCACACCTCACAATAAGCTCACCAGGCCTCAAGCCCTGACGTTCAGAATGCTTCAAACAAACACGTACCCCACGCAGAACAGACTACATCACTACATGCCTGACCTATACAAAACATCACATTGCGAAAATTGCCATAGCACACTAGGCGTACATCACTTGCTCTGGCCGTGTGGTCGGACCCACGCAAACAAGGATCAAGACTCCGCCAGGCTACAAGACGCATTACGCAGCACGGACCTGGCGGAGCAGCTCTGGGCCGTCCAGCGAGCCCACGATGCGGCCAGGGAGTTACAACTCCCGGTCCCAACGTGGGAGTAGCCCGCTCTATGGGACCTTGCGCCCCGTAGCTCGCAGGACCTTTCTATAAAGTTACCCCATCCATCCATCCATGTTTGCATTTTTCTTCATAGTCCACATATTACGAAATAGCGGATATAGCAAAGTGATTTCAGATTCCCGCCGTCTTCGTTATAACCGGGCTAGATTGTATAACGTAAAATCACGTTTCTGCGATTTTCAGCGAAAAAAAATTTCAGTGACCATTACGACACTCCCTAATGCGAAGTTTGAGCGCAGCTGCATGCGTGTTTTCATTTCGCGAAATATTGGCTGTCGGAGGCAATCTGTCTCGCGCGGCACGTCGCAGAAGGAGCGAAATGTGGCGCGACTGCCTCGCTAATCGGGAGTTCGCGAGAGGCGGCGCGTGGTTGACGCATGGGCGCGATTCACAGCAGCCGCCGCAAACGGATCTCCGCTCTTACGCAGCGCTTTGTTTCCGTACGCACGGCGCGCGCTACTCTGGCGCCATCTCGCAGCCATGGTCGCCGCAAAGCCCGTCTTCCGCGGCACTACGTTTTCTCGCGCTTTCGCCATACCCTCCCCCTCCACTTTCCTCTTCGCGCTCTCTACGCTATCACCGTCTTTCATCTGCCGCTGCGCTCCGCGTTCGCTTCCATCCTTGGCTGTGTTCGTTCGCACGGTCACGAGGAACAACGCCGACGCTCGCCGCAGGAGTGCAGCTACGTTCTAAAACGAACGTCCCACAACGAACTCTATATATATATAGAAGGTTTTGCAGGTGGTGCTTCAGCGTACGTCCGTATCTAAGCCTTTTACTTATGTGCGCGTCCTTTGTGTTTCGCTGATACCCTTTTTTCAAGTTCATCATGCACCAACTGGCCCAAGAACTTGCGCTAATGCGCTTCAAATAAACGATGTCTGAAACATGACAACCATGACGCCACGTTACTGATTGTGCTAGTCGATGCTGAAACAAGTTGTGGGAAAGCAATTGATACTTATTAAAACGGTATGGTCTGAAAAACACCCCGCATACACACAGATGTACCCGGCGAGGAAACGATGACAAACACCACACCGCTGGGAAGAGACAAAGAGAGATTTTTCGCTTTAAGAAACTGCTAACGCGCCTTCGTCGGTGACCATCGCAGTGAGTGACGTTTGAAATATGGCGGATGTGTCACTTTCGGCGTCTGCAGTACGGCAAAGCATCGTATTCGACATTGGATTTCATTACCCGCTCGGCGGCGCGGTATCTACAAGGTGATCATATTTAAGTTTTATGAAATTTTCAAAAAATAGCCTGTGGCAGATAACATCATTCTAGTCCTAAAGCTGGATTATTAAGAGAGGCGGACATTATTTGAAAAAGAAATTGAAACATATTCATCTAATTAACAAGAACTAACTAATTAACTTTTGAATGAATTACTTCCCGGCACATATTTCAATTTACGAATTGCAGTAGTTTTCAACGTATATCCACTCGGAATCAATTTTCCCGAATGGCGATAGTTTGATATATGCGCATCAAACTTGCCGGAAAAACGCATTGTTGTTCAATCTACTTTTTTAACAGAACGCTGTTTTGTGCATCGAAGCACAAAAGTAACTGGAGCGCCCATGTATTTCGCCCTACAGTTTGGGAAATAATATCTCGAAACAGGTGTCATGCTGGAAATTCATTTCAAGTGGATACGTCTTACAAGCACATGGGCTACAAGTTTTACATTGCAATATGTGCCGTAAGATAAATAAATAAGAAGTTATTTGGTGTTATTTTAATTAGTTGAATATGTGTTTCGATTTATCGTGCTAGCAACGTTCGCCTCTTCGAATAGTTCAGCTCAAGGACAAGAACGATGCTATCTGCCGCAGGTAATTTTTAAAAATTCCGTAGAACAGAAAAGTGCGCACCCTGTATATAGGGGCACCAACTGAGGGACACAAACGGACGCACATCCATAGATAGAATTCCTTGGAAGCTACAAAACCGAGTTTGGGGTATGTTTGTCGTACCTAGACTCTTTCACGTACCCATCTAGACAGCGTAGTGTCATCCTGAGCTATTCCACCGGACATCAAATCAAGGACGTTTCGTCATCCTCAGGTGACTCTAAAATGCCCTCCACGTGATACTACCTGATCCCACTTGTTCATCCGAATCGCATATTCAGAACGTTCCAAGAGCTAAGTGCCACGACATGTTTTTGTTAGTGACACAAGTTGTCTACTAGCTTCGGCCACTAGCTATATTCGCACTGGCTGCTTTCTTGCAGAGCAGACAGTGTGTGACAGTGGGTATGTGCCCGAATAGACAACTTGGTGCTAGGTGACCTAGTCCGGCCTAGTAGACAACTTAGACCACTGGGTATGTTTCCGAAGAGATAAATTCTCCACAGCGTGATATTGGTACGTGCCCATCCAATTGGCCGATCCCCCACGACGAATGTGCCAAGGTGACACAAAACAAGGAGTATGTAGCCTTAATTGTATTAAAGCGTCGAGCGCGGCCACTTGATGGCTATTCGTAAACTACAGCGCCGTTTACCAGATACACACATAAGCAGAAATCACAGTGTAGAAAGTGTAGTTGTCATGCTACACTACAGCTATAAAAAAATGGCTTCGTGTAGGTGGGCGCAGCTATACTTTTCTACACCAAGTGAAAGAAATGGCGACTTCGTACACTATAGCTACACTCGTGTAATCACATTAGGTTAAAAATAGCCCTATAAAATAGCCCTATAATTAAACTTCTGGAGTGGAGGAGCCTCTCCAAAAGCGAAGCCGGTCGCCGCCATCTTGCTAGAGGCAAAAATCCCGAGCTGGCGTAGTCGCCATAGCACAGCATGGAGGGCGTTCGTCGTGCTTATTAATTGTACGCTGTCAGAACAGTGTTTATAACTGATTTCGACATGTTCTCCGAGTGTATTACAACATCGTATCATGTATTATATATCATGGGTGCACCAATCACGCGAAGTAGACGTCCCTGGATAGCATTCCGACTGTAACATAACTTCTCGTTTGCTCACGACCGAATGTTGTGCGCACGATTGCTTCAGTTGGGAACAATTAGGAAGGTGCTCATACGTGCACGTATGAAGTTTACGCGTCAAGCAGTCACTGGCACGTCACTGCCTGCAGTATTTACAATGTAGCCCAGCGGGTTCGGACTGTGACGTGTGGTGCTCACTTTACACGACCTTGTCCATTTGGTTTACACGTATCGTGCAATGACTGTGCTTGTATTAGGGAAACGACTGCGACGCGTGCACAAGACGAGCGTACGATTTATGAGAAAAAAAAATAAAGGAAGGGTCGCAAGTGCAGTTTTCATTCAGCCAGAACTACCTGGTAAATAACGTGATTTGGAATTGAAATGCGGTCCAGTTATTTTCTTGTGCGCGCTTCTGCATGTCTCAAAGGTTTCTTGTTTATCCGCAAGTACGTACCAACTCGCCCAGCAAAGCATTAGGTAGTATTATGACATGAACACAAGAGCGGTAGTGCTCAACTCCAGTTACAAGATTTCAGAGTTCTGCCTTATATATGGTTTGCATATGCCATATCACTCAGAAATGGAATCGAGCGCATTGTGAAGAGAGGCAACACTACCTTCACAACTTTTATTATTTAAATAGCTATTGACTTAATAGGACTTAGTTCCCAAATGGAGCTTGTAGGGAAACAATGTACTTTTTGAAAAGTTCAAGTCCCTGAAATGTGTTTTCTGCTCTTCCTACGTTTTTGTAAGCATTGGTGACTGATATGTTTGTGTTGTGTGAATACTTCCAACTTGGTCATTGCTTGTGTTACTTTCACAAATCTTCTCAACGCGATGATGGAAGAAAAAGAGCCGAGCGAAGCAGACGCGCGTCCCATGGGCTCCGTCGAATTATCCTATTCTCGCACGAAATCCACATCATAGTACCGAAATCTTTGTCGGAAGACCTCCGGGAAGCCATCCGGAACCGCCATGAGAAGTTTAAAGACCGTGAGTGCCTATTATTTTGCGCATTTGGACCTTGAAGTTCTCCACAGCGGTGCGTCCGTTTTAAGCCTAACACAGCCGCGCACGGCAGCGCCGAGGTAGACGAGGCGTTCCGCCGCCTTTGCCGTCACTCGCTCGCTTGCTACGATTTCTCGACGCTCGCTACGACGCACATCGCTGGATCCCAGCCGGCCGCTTCTACAGTATACCGGAGAAAGCGGAGGTGCAGCTGTTGCTACAGCCCCACCCGCCCCCGGTGCTATTATTCAAGCTGGCGCCGGACTTTCGTCGCAAGAAACCCCAGCCACGGACTTCCAACACATCTAGGAACATAGCCATGCTGAGTCTGCCATTCGCAACCTTTCGCAAGGGACCTCATCGGAATGTCCTTATTCCAATTGGTCTTTATACACCTCAAGCGAAGAACCAAGCAGAAGCTTGCCAAAGGCGAGCAAGTACTCTTGGCAGGCAGGATAATCTCCCTGCTACCACCCTCCTCCACCACCGCGTTATCATCATCAACTGCAAGCGCCGGCATCAAAGAAGTCTTCTTTTAAGAGGAGGTGACGACTCCCCCTCCCCCACCCACCCCTTGCCACCTAGGAATTTCAAAATCATCATCCGACCCAAGAAAGGCCTGCAGCTGAAGAGTTTCATCAACCACCACATCTCCAAAGCTGTCTCGGCCGCCTGCGGAGGGAAAGCCGAAGATTCACGTTTCCTCGTGCGCTTGAGACCCGGTTCTAACATAATCATTGTTTGTACCCCATATCAGGAGGTCGAAGACGTTGCGCACAAGATCACGCGGATTATGTTGGGCGGAAACCTTTGCGAAATCAACTGTTACGTTGCGGCACCGGACGGAGTTGCCCGGACCGTAATTCACGGAATCGACCCAGAAACCCCGCCCGAGGAGCTTATGACTGTGTTGCTCTGACACCGTACTCTTGGGACAAAGGAACGACAACACAGCAGTGCAAACAATCACAAGGTCATTTATTGCACCTCTCATAGATCAATGCCTGCTAGCCGAGTTGCTATCCACAAAACATGCCGATGGGCACGCGACAAATCTAGAAGTCCGACTCACCGCGATCGGATAGCGAGCGAATATGTTCGCCCCATGCTGGATCCCAACGCCTGGTCGTTCGCGTGTACGGTCACGCCACGCGAGGCGGTCTCGCAGAAGCATGGGTCGGCGCGCGCGCGCGGGACGTCCACGCTGTTCCCCGACCCGCCGGGAAAGAGGCAGCCTGTTCTCACCTGCGCCCCAAGTAACCCTGGCGTGAGGCGGCGTTAGCAGCGCAACACTCGCGCCATCTCTCGCACTGCTCCCCAACCACATCCACCGCCGCGGGCATCACGCAGGCCACGCGGCGAAGCCGGATTACAGGAGACGCGCTATGCGAGAAAAACATCAGGGGACGCGCGAGAGTCGCGCATCCCCACATGACCCACCTAAGTGTGAGAACCCAAGGCGTGGAAATCGCGCACGCCGGCATATGTTGGGAAAGACCAAGATGACCGTGATCACGTTCAACTCTCACGTGGTTCCACGATACATCTACTACTTAACACGATACTTCCGACCCTTATCAACACTTATCTGTCCTTATCAGCCTTATCAGACATGACCCGACCCTTATCAATCCTTATCGACCATATCACAAATGCTCCGATCATTATCGGTCCTTATAAGAATTGCTCCCACCATTATGGGCCCTATCGCTATTTAACGCCTTATCCATCCGCGTCGAACCATTATCGACCGCGATCAGCCCCATATAACCCTCATTCATCATCATCATCATCATCATCACCAACCTATTTTTGTGTCCGCTGCAGGACCGCTCGGTACTCCTTATCACCACCTCATTGGCTGCTTATCAGTCTGTGCAGCGCGCCAACACAGACAACGCCGTAGAACAAATTCATTTGGCCCAGTATGTTCGCCGTGTACAAGTGTTGGTGTTTAGCCCTGCGGGGAACACTCGGCTTCTTAGCGTCATATGTCAGCGACGGTTTTCCTCAGTGAGTCGACATAGAAGTGCTTACGCTGCAATTGGATGGATGGATGCTATGAGCGTCCCCTTTGGAAAGGGGTGGTGGGTTGCCCCACCAAGCTCTTGTTACTATATTGCGTAATGTCCTACCTATGTTAAAACCGAAAAAAAAGAAAGTGAAAAAACAACCCACGACTAATTCCCATAACCAAACTTTCTGAACCCGTATAGTGAACTTTGTTTTTTGCACGCCTCCGTTGTTTAGTTTCCTTACTTCCACTAATCATCCCCCGCTTATTAATCTCTACTGCGGACATGTTTACTTTCCCCCTGCTCTCGCTGACCCAAAGGCTTCAAGGAGGCCAGTGCTGCCTAAATCGACCACTGGGCAGATGTCTTCACTTTCTAATAAAACATGCTCCATCGTTTCCCTAGCTTTACCGCAGCAAGCATATGCTTCTTCTTCCTTCTAATATCTCGCTTGATAAATGCGTGTTCTAAGGCGTCCTGATCTCCCATCGAGAAGTAATGAGCTTCCCTTTGAGTTATCGTAAATTGTTTCTTTCCTGATTTCGTTTTTTTTTTTCCTCTTGAGTAGTTACGCATAGTAGGTTTTTTTTCCATAGCCGCCATCCAGCTGTACAGTTCGCATACTTGCAGGTAAGCTTACTAGTTATTTTACTCCACTGTGAATCAATCTTTTCGTGTACGAATATATGAAAACTCTTCCAGCCCATTTACTTTCTTTCACATTCCCTCAGTCGCTCTTCATAATCAATTTTACCCCTGTGAGCTTCCCTCACTTCAAAACTTGCCCTGCCCATGTCACCCTGTTGAGTTTCCTTTGTAGTCTTCCTGTGAGCGCCTAATGCGAGTTTGCATTGCATTGAGAATTGAATTGTATTGCATTGCAATGCAATGCAAGCCCTTCCATCTACGCGCCGCCGCCGCTTTCAGCGAAAACGTGGATGGAGGGGTTCTAGTGCTACGCAGCGGCTACGTCGGCTCTGGTTTTTTGCCTCTAGCAAGATGGCGCCTGCCAGCTTCACTTTTGGAAAGCTGCTTCCGCTCGTATACATGCTCCTTGAGTGGCGCCCTGTGTATTTGAAATGCGGACCTTAAAGGCTATTTTTTTGCTAGTTTGATGGGACAAAAGCAATTTTGAGAGTCATAAATACTTCTTAGACGTCGTGCTTTGAACACCTTCTTCTTTAGGCGCCGGAAATGACTGGAAAGAAAGTCGTTCCCATCGTCATCGTGCGTTTACGTCCTACGCGACGCTTGAGGCTCACAGTTTAAATAGGCCCGGTAATGGTTCGCGTTGTCAACCCGCTTGTTAAATTGTTTCTGCACATGCCGGTCGCATTCGCAGTCGACTAGTCCAGTAAGTATACCAAGTGCTCCGTTTGGCAAAGCATCCGACCCAGTTTAACTGAGGTCTAACTTCCCCGAGGCCTGCAAATGCCGTCAACCATGCTGCCGGTAAGACAAGCCGTTAGTGCACTCTCTTTGCTGTTACTTTTCGTTTCGCTGATTCTCAATTGCTATTAGAACAGTTAGTACAATATTGCCGAATCAGAAAACCAGCAAAAAGAGCTGTTGTGGAGCATGTAGAAAGATGCAGTGCGAATGCTTGCATTGTCTTCGTGTCCCATCTTTTGTGCGTGCGTCCTTTTCACTGGTTTTTTCTGACCGGCCAACTTGGAAAGTGACTTGTAGGCTGTTGGGTGTGCTGCGCCCCGCCCTCTTTTTTGCTCGAGTTAGAACCTAGTGTCGGTTTTGCCTAACGTATGCTTCTACCAACTTGTCGAACGCACGTTACTGGAAACCATGCACCGTTGAGCCTAGAAAGATGTGTGTCAGCTCCCACAAGTTGAAAGTGGTAGCGGAGCTAGTTATGCGTTAATTTTGAAAGCTGTAGCAAAAGTGACTGTCCCATACTCTGAGAAGTGCGGCAAAATGGACTGTCTCCGTCAGATTTAACTGTTATACGTGGACAAAGTCATGCATCGGTTCCAGTCACCTTTTGTATATGTAGAACCGTGCAGTTCATGTTACATAAAGGCCGGCGTGCAAGCGTTGAAAAAGTTGTCGTCCTGTGTGTCTATGGCGCATACTTTGGAGAACTGGGTGGTTAAGAGAAACGGACAAGCATTGCATTGTTGTTTTGAAGCAACAGCAACAATGCAATGCTTGTCCGTTTCTCTTGTTGACGTGAATAATGTTGTTGTTCTTGCCTCAAAACATGGCTCGTACCCACGAGGGGGAGTGGCCACACTGGATGGTTGTGGCGTTGATGTTGAGTCTGTTTTTCTTCTTACGAAGCCCCGACATTGCCGTTCCATTAGAAAACGAAACGTCTAAATTGCAGTAAAATATGCAGAAACAAGTTCTGAAGGCGAAAAAGTCTTTCTTTTTTTTCTTCTGGGCTATGGTGGTTTATTTGCACCTCCTATGAATTGCCAGACTGTCCAGTGTTCTGATAAAGAAAGTTAGCATTATTTCTGTCCCCGTTCTTTCCGACGCGATATTAGTCATCCCGTCAAAGCCATTTAGGACTTTATGTCGTGTTTGAGCACGATTTCTTGCAAAACACGGTCGACTGGAAAAAATCGAAGTGTATATACAGAAGAGTCAACCCCGCAACCAAGCGGGAGTAAGGTTGAGGAAGAAGAAAACCAGTGTAAGCTGAAGAGCTGCCTCCTGGCACCCGATTCTTGGCCTATCCCCCTTAGTGGGCGTGAGTAATGAGAGGTTCATCATTATCATCATCAAGCACTGTGGTTGCCTTCTGGTGTGAACAAGCCTGAATATGGTGGGCCCTAAATCTGTAAGACCATGCAGTGTTGCTACTCTTACATAGGTGTCATAAGATATACATTGATCACAATCAAGCCTGACCCAGATCTAATTTCTCGATTGCGATTAGCTTCTCTGCAAGCTGCAGAAGGGAGTCAATCGTGGTCTAGAACCGCGAGTGAGTGCCCTGAGTGAACACCCATATTATTCGTTGCTCATTTACAATGTTTGCACATGCGCTATGGTTCACTGTATGGTTCAGTTTAATCAAGTGCCAAATTAGTATTTGGAGCTTGGTTGCAGCCAAGTTCTACATAAAGGGCTCCCCAATAATTCTTTTAAATGTAGGTCAATATAATGTGTCGTTTTCCTTTATGAAGTTGGTCATACGTTGAAGTTATGTTAGCCCGAGTGCCAATTAAGTGTTCCTTTCAAGAGTGGACAGCACTACAAATTTTCTTTCGTTCTGCGCCATATCGTATGCCACAGTAGAACCTGCACCTTTCTACGTTTACTTTCCAGATCAAGTATAACGTCAGGTGGGGTCACTCGAACAAGAGCAACCACAGTTCTTTGATGAACCAGTCGGACATGTTTGGTGAGTACTCTCTCAGCCATTGTTTCCAGTATGTCAGTCTCTGCGTATTCCACAAAATGATAACTGAAATATTTTTTCTTGGCCATCCTAAGCAGCTAGTGAATTTCTGCCTAATTTTAATTTAATGTAACGTTCATCTCCTGTTTCACTGCCACGCTTCTCAGCTTGTGTAACAGTTAGGGCAAGGTAAAACTTGCTAGTTGCTGCAACAGCTGTTGTCAACTAGCGCTATACAAGATATCGAAATGTGTGTACATCTGGAAGCTCGTGTTGGTTTGCAATTTCCCAAGTCAATATGGACCTGCACAAACAAAATTCAAATTAAATCTGACAGTTGCCTTGTAGAGGCGCAGTGTTCATGGAAGTGGTGCCCTTGTATATTTCTTCAGGCCTGAAGCAACCTTACTATTGTACATGTAGTTTTCGAAATGGTAACTTTCATTGAGACCTGAGAAAATGAATGATTAGAGTTCCCAAAGCAACGCTATGCCTATGAGACACCATAGCGGCAGGTACCGTATTAGTCTTGACCAGCTGGTATTCTTTAACATGCAATTCATTGAAGTGCATGTCGACTTTTGAATTTCGTCCCAATTGAAATGCAACCATTGCAGCCGAGAATCAAGCGCACAGCTTCATGCTCGGTGGCAGAATGCCATAGCCACTCAGTTGCCACGCTGCGATCCAGAAAAAATGGATACTGAACATAAACCGTCTGTATCTCGCAGGAAAATAAAGTTAGACAATTTAGAGGAAAGCAGTAGATGTTGGAATATTTATGTGGTCATCGAACTTTGCCTCATGCAGTCTTTGTAGACCTTGCAACCTGCATAGGAATCTACAGTGGTTGCCAATTTGCTATTCTACATGCAGCAAAGTACAAGAAGAAAGTACGGGCCGTACTCCAGAAGAATAGGCTCCTTGCGAAAGCACTCGGGGATGCCAAAGTGAAAATTAGCGAGTTGGAGGAAGCCAGCAGCCGACAGCAAAAGATTGACAACCTTGTGTTGCCTCAGGTGAGGTGTAGTGTTGTTTTGCATCAAAGGCTGAAAATCTTGCTGTTACCTGATTCAAATCCCTTGGACAGTCTTCCAGCTATGTGCCTTGATTGGCTGCTTTAGCAGCATGAATACAGCTGATTCACTTAGCACAAAGAAGACCAGGACAGCACTTTAGACATTTTCCGGCCTTGCGATTTTTCCTTTTGCTGAATGCTGTGCAAGTGGCAGTCTTAAGTCAGACTAAGCGTTTATTGGCAGGTGCTTTACAGACATCTTTTGCAAGTGGCATCAAACAAATAATTTCTAGGATTTCTGTATAGTTTTTTATTTCAGTCATAGCTTTTGTACTGCTGCAGTTCACCTACCTTAAAGTCCTGTGTTAAGTTGCATGACATATACAAACACATATGGTAATCTGTTGTTTGCCCAATCTTGAAGGTCTGCTGTCAATGGCCTATGCATCAATATTTTGTGACAGTCCACTTCCACTGCTTCAGCCGTTGAGATCATACTCCTTAAATGCAGTCAAGTACACTGGAATGACACTGCTCTTGTTCAGCGCAGTCACCGGGCTGCAACAAGTCTATCATCGGACTGTCTGCAAGTGGCCACAATGAATTTGTCAGTTTTCCGGGTTGCCAGATCACTTGCTGATGACCATTTAGACAGAGGCCATATTTTGACGTTTACTGCAGAAAATTTATTGTTTAAGTCGCTACGGCTGTTCATAGTAACCTGTGCGATGTCCATGTGGTTGCAAGGTGCTAAGATGTCCTTCCTGTAATGCAGGTCAAGTTGTGGCTTGAGACAAACCTGCAACACATGCACACCATGGTGACCAACCACTCGAGATCCATCAAGATGTTGCAGGACATAATGACGCCTGGAGTGGACATCTCTCTCACAGGCATCTCTGACCTGGACCTGTCGTCTGCTCAGGAACGGTATGCATTTTGCTCTGTGAGCTGGACCATTCAGGCACTCGGTGTTCATATGCATGCCTGCTGACTCACCCAAAATTGCTCGCATATGATTTTGGGCTCATTCCATGATTTCACAAATATTGCATCGAACTTTCTTAAAAGCAAATTCTGCTTGCAAAAAAGTGTGCTTTAAAAGATGGTGCGATGGAATAGTGCAGAGGGAATCTTCGAGAATTTTAATGTTCACTGGTTTTCAGGTATGCTTACGTGTCTTACATGCATGCCAAACAGTGAATGTTCTGTTGAAAAGTATGAAACGGTCACGCACTACTAAGGGACACTATATTTCTGTGTTGGGCTTCTCAAGGTAGAGTTCGTGATGTTAATCCTGTGAAAAAGACATTCAATTAGTCGCACACTATTCCTATATAACACATCAAGAGGGCAGGTGTGGGGAATTTTGCAATAAAAAGAAGTGTTTGCAATCCTGCAGACAGCAAAATGGGCATTTGACCCTGTTGGTCACTGTTCCTACTGCAACAATTAGCTGTCGTAGCTGTCCTTCGTACGAATATGCTGAGCATAATCCGAAAGTTGTAACGACTTTGTCAGTGTGAGCACCTTCCATGTTGAATGCATCATGCGAACTACAGGATCTGTGTTCATAGCTGCCAACTTTACGATTTTATCATAAAATGCCTGATTTTGGATAGTTTTTGATAGTCTTATAGTCTTATAGATCTAAATCATTCATTTGTGTTGACCTTAGGACATAATCTATTTTAAAAAGCTTTTTTAACCTCCCCCATTTCGTGTTTGTGGGACCTTCATTGAGTTTGCAAGTTAGCAGGTATGTCTCCAACCATAAATGGCATTCACTCTGCTAATAAGGACTACCACTACTGCCATTATCTTTTGCAACAGCAGCATCAAGGTAGTGAATCTCATTGCAAGATCAATCTACTGCTGGGCAAATTGTGCTTGGCTGCAGCATTAATTTCGAATCCCTACATGTCATGTCCGGTTCTGTGGCGCAGTTCTACATATTTAATGCGAGACCATTCTTTGCCTACTCCCACCCACTTCGGCCTGGCTGTCTGTGTGTCTGTATGGCCTGAAAACAATGGTAGCGTAAAAATGAAGGATAATTTAGTTCCCTGCAAGGAATTGAACCAGGGCCTAGCAGCATGGTAAGCGAGTACCTTAATTACTCAAGAATGTGTTGAACACAAATGTAGGTCAGCCCCTACATAACCAACTCACCGAGAAATAAAGAAAATTTTATAGTTCGAATATACGTTGACCCACGTCTTTCTAGAAAAACGGAACTCTTTGAACATGACAGACCTTCATTTACCATAAGCTCGGCGACTAAATCTCGTTAGTTGATGTCACGAGCTGCATCCTCGTTGGAACTGCCAGAGATGTCATCCTCGTCAAATGCATCGCCAGCATCCTTGGCACCCCAAACGACGTTGTCCTCGGTGCCGTCGAGTGCATTGGACATGCAGCAGCATTTCTTATAAGCCAGCCTGGACAATCCAGACTGTCCTTAGGGTGAGCACAATGAAGGGGCTCCTTTAGCTGGGTGCTTTTACTAGTTTTGGTCACAAATATAGGTCGCTAGCTCAGATTACGTAACATTTTCGAAAAAAAGAGCAACCTATATTTTTATAAATACGGTAACTATCCTTGGCACCACGCTAGCAGTTGGCTAGGTCTGTAAACTATGTGTGGCGGTAGGGCGCCTGCGTAGCGTTGTCATTCACATCACTCGGCACAACACTCGGCCAGATCTGTCAGTAGTTCTCTCTGCTGCGGCGTCAGTCGCAAGTGGCTGTTTAAAATTGCAAGAAGAACTAGAATACGCAGAACTATGATAGAATTGGATGACAAGGAAGAAGGCTCTGCAGACATTTAGAAATTAAAGTTGTCTTGTGCGCAACAGCTGAAGTGAACAGTGATGTAATGGTGGTTGAATGAAGTCTGCAGTGTGCATTCTCTCGTACCGTAGACGAGTTCTACCAGAACGTTCTGTCATTACCCTGCTCTGTCGCCCTTGTAATAGTTTTCCTGGCATTTTAATTTTTTTTTCCAGCGATTGTGTTGCATTACGTGTTGAATTACGTGTTGCATTACTTAATCTTGCAGGTTATCGCGGTAGCAATTTATAAAGATACTCAAAGCAAGTCTGCACTGTTCATGGGGCTACTGTTGCGCTTTCGTGATCGATGGTGCATGCAGGGCCTGCACTTGGATAGATAGGTCTCCAGAAACGCGAGATGTACCGCGTCTTTCGCTTTAAAAATGAGAGCAGCATTTTGGCATTCACTGGTTCGGCAGACAGTAAATTTTAAGCTAGGAACGCCGGTGGTTTCGGTCGAGTGCATCGTGTGCACCATCGATGCGCATCGCCTCCAGCGCCACCAGAGGCGCTCTTCATCACTCCACCGTTCAGAGACACTGGATACTAAGGGTTACCTCAAGAGCTGTGTCACGCTAACATGTCACTGTCATTAAAACACTGGCCAACCAGCTCGAGTGCACTGCTAGACATTGCTATGCCGGTGTCAGTGCTTTGCCCTTCGAGCGCATCTGCAAATGTTTATTGTACATGTGTCCAGACATGCAGAGCAAATCATTTATTATTATTTGGCACTAATGTGTTTTTGTTCAGGAGGAACTCTCTGCATCCACCAGGCAGACAGTACGACGAATTTGGGAACATCACGGTGATTCTCGAAGAAGACGAGACCACGATTTCCAGGTCGGAACAGCCGCAAGACTCCGCCACGAATGAAACGGAGCCCGAGCCTGACCTGTGCTCCAAAGGTGGTGTGCCGTTTGAGAGCACTTTTTTTACGACTTGGCATGCTCGTGTTTGTCATTGTTAACACTTCGTTCTGCCGGCACTAGCAGCAGTGCACTGGTTTTGCACCAAAAAACTGCACTATCAGTTTAGGCTGATAATTTATTCTTTGAAAACTATTTTCGTGAATTTCGTGGTTTGGGTTAATTATTGAGAGGAAATAAAAGTTAAAGCTTCATTTTTGTTTACATTTCACACCAAAACCCCAGTGCCAGTATATCCGTGTCACGTCAGATTTCAAAAGTTCTCTGTGTGCGTGTGTGCGTGCGTGTGTGCGTGCATCCATAGCATCACAAAGCATACCATCAAAATCCATAGCATCACTACGAGCTGGTATGGAATGCAAGGGCAGCATCGCCACGCATCTTTTATTCTTGAGTCCTTTCTTCTTTCTTTTTTTCATTGATTACCAAATTTTTTTCTCAGCAAGAGCAGCATTCTTAGTATTCTAGAAGGGCAATTTATTAATACAGCTCAAAACATTTTTCTATTTAGTGTCCCTCTAAAGTCTTTGCTAAAGCGCCCTGTGTATTTGCTCGGTGAACTAAGTGTGTTGATTGCTGGTAGGCCATGTTCTACACTTTTGCCATCACATTACCGCGCGCCGACTTTTGTTACCCATACAGCAAGCTCAGACCTTTTTAATTAAGAGGAAGCTTTAGCTTGGGGGCTCCTATCTAAATACGAGGTATTGGAGAAAATATTTGGTAGGGCAAAAATTGAATGAGCTTTGCTGCATTTCAGGGAAACTTAAAATCCAGTGACTCTAGGAAGCATATACTTTATTTGTTGAATATTGCAAAATTTTATAAAGTACTCCATGTCAAGTACTCTAAAATTTGGCAATAATATATTTAGAAATTCTGTACTCTGCATCTACTAAGACTATCTTGTGGGGAGACCCTGCTAGACGAAAATTGCCGTCCCATTGCTCCAGATTGGTGTATAGCATTAATACAGTACTTGCTTGATTCGATCCCTCTATCATGCTTGATCGTTTAGCCTTTGCCATAATCATCATAAAGGTGTGAAATGTTTTTCCTCACTTTCTCAAAACAGCATTGCTGGCAGTGTCACCATTTTGGAGTGGTGATATGTCTGGTTCTACTTATCTTATGACTTTTTTTTTTTTTGAGAGGTAGACAAATAAGTTGCAGTGGGCATATAATAGAAATAGTATAGTAACAGAAATGTTCAAAAAGTAATCATTTGTCCTGAGTGTTACTATGGGTCCGTACTTTAAAAAGCTTGACATGGTGTAACTTTGGTTCAAATCAATCTAGTGCATTCACCTCTGCATACTCCGATTACTCAAGATAATTTTTTATATGTTGATATATATGGTTACACACGAGGTGTTTATTGCAGAACAAGATGAATCTGGTTGATAGGCGCGGTTGCTGAAGAGCGGACTCGCGGCAGCTTGGCTAACGTCCTCTTTCTTTCATCTGGTTGTCTGCGCGGCAGGCGTGGTTCATGACAGCTTGTGACAATATTATTTATATAGTTTAGTAAACAGCCCACCTCCAAGCAAGTTGCATCTTTTAATTCCTAGAAAGACATTTACTGTGCAACAAAATAACCTATACCTTAAATTAGCACAAAGAAGTGCATTCATCAAAATCTTCACTGAAAATAAAAAAAAATATATGGTTCTTAGATGCAGGATCTCATCTTAGTATAAAATTGATGTATAATACAATGCTCTGAAACATACCACTATGTTGTGAGTAGGACTTCTACAATATCGTCATAAACGTTACAATGTCACGTGCACTGTAAATTCATATGGACTAAATTGGTTCGCTTTAGATGCCCTAACTGATGCAATTTACAGAACTGCGATATGTTTTTGTGCAAAGTTGTAGTTGTAAACTTTGGGCTTACCATTACTGATTTGTTGCCACACGTTCGTAAAAATAAAAAAAGTCGGTCGTAAACCAAACGTCTGCTTCCTAGAGTCGCTAAAATATAACTTTTCCTCTCAAATGATACAATTTATACCGGTAAAGCAGTTGTCTCATAAAACCATTCCTGCATTGTACATGTATTTGAATAAGGAAATCGTAGTTGGCCATGGGCTAAAGTATCCTCTTAACGGTGCACTTAGTTAACAATCAGTATTAGTATTCATATGCTCCGAGCCTTCTGGCCCAGCTAATTTATAACACTGGCCCCTTCGTGCAGTCACTGTGCGTAGGAGGAGCCGCAAAACAAGATCATCAGCTGGCACACGTGCCAGCCTCTCCGATGAGCCTGTTGACACTGCTTCCGCTCCTGTGGTGCCAACATTTAAAGGTGAGCTTCCCATCCGTTCTCTGTTGCTGCCTTTTCTTCAGGTTGTAATCACACAGCCGATACTGTTCTTGCAGACTTGACTCGGACTTTGCAATGTTTCGTCCTACCGTTCAGGGCTAAATTTTTCATTTGCTGTGTAATCAACGAAGCCCACTTCATTTAAAAAGGGGCCTCGAGCCACTTTTTATCGAAGTAAAAAAGGTATTTAAAATGAAAATATGTTATTTCAGAAATAGTTTGCCGCAAAAAGTACTCGATTGCTTTCAGCAAAAGTGGAGTTATTGGCAATCGCACGCGGCCTCCGCTGTGCTCCCGTTCCTTTTTCAATGCCTTGCACTGTGAAGCCTACGACGCAGTCGAGCGCGCCCATGAAGCTCCGCCTTATAAATGTCGCGGTGGCGTGCAGTTCAAATTTCATTTTGGATGTTAACGTAGACAGTACGAGTTCCACCTTTGGTGCCTATGAAGTGCTGAACATAAGCCAGACGCAGTTGTCTTCAGCAAGCCGCAGCATGCTTAGCCAGTGGACTCGTGGTGGCACCCCGCGGTGACCGCAGTATCTACGCTGCATAGCCGACCGCAGCTTGATGTCTGCTGTCAACCAATAGTAGCCATCTAAGGGAATGACGAAATAGTGTATCCAATGACAAAATTGTGCATCTAGAAGAGAGTGAGGACAGGGCCTTCTGATAAAAACAGAGCATTTGAGAGAGAAGACGACTTTGCGATCCACTTGCGACCTCCACGCATTGCGTACGACAGCAAAACTTGGCTGAGATGTTGACAGCAGCATGTGCTACCCGCAGATTGTTATTTCACCAAGCCCAAGGTGTGGTTCAGGGCACCTTTAAGCTAGAATTGCGACGAGAGTTCTTCCTCTTTCGAGTATAGTATGTCTACCATGTATAGGTTTGTCAACGAGGACGGGGTTAACCGAGGGGCCTGATTTTCATTAGTCATATCATAAGAAGCGAACAAACACTGACACCAAGGACAACATAGGGGAAATTACTTGTGCTTAATAAATGAAATAAAGAAACGATAGATTAATGGAAATTAAAGTGCATGAAAAAAAACAACTTTCAGCAGGTGGGACCTTTATTTAATTTTATTGCAATAAAGACTTGCCCTTAAGGCATAATTCTTGGTGCGTATATGTGTATTATGTGTGCTGTGAGGCCTGTGTTGTGTATGAATTGAAGCAGTGTTTCATGGAATCTGTTATGTATCCAGTGGTCATAGCTGGTTGTCACACTGTAGCGGGGGCCGGCTTGCAGTAGGAGATGCGAGCGATCAGATTTTAAACCAGTACATGTCCATATTGGGTGGTATGCATCTGCTTCCATCACAGGAACGGAGCAGTATGGACACGTAGCACCCAGTGGTACAGTAAAACCTCGTTAAACCGTACCCGCTTAAACAGTAGTTTCGGTTTAAAAGTAGTAAAGTCAATTCCCCGACTCAGCGGCCATTGAACATAATGTATTTTGTATCCGCATAAACCGCACCAGCCTATTGCGTACGCATCGGTTAAAACGTAGCGTTTCCACTTTTCGTCGCGCGAACACGGCGGTGCGTCGTCTCCATCGGGCGGCCCGGCAGAACAACAAGCCTCAGAGATCGGTACAACGGCCTCCAAGCGCCCTGTGCGTTTGCACGTGAAGCCGCATCAACATCAACATCATTTCGACGCCGCATGGACGCCGTGCCAGAGAGCGTTGCGGCGTCGTGCAAGCGAGGACTCGCGTCATGCCGAAGCTAGGATAAAAAAGACACCGGGTGCTCAGCATAGAAGAAAAATTAGACATCGTCCGTGCTACCGAACGTGACACGAAGAAGTCGGCGCTGGCCCGCGACATGGATCTGCTGTTGACTACAGTGTGTGGCATTTGGAATGCGAAGTTGCTCGGCAGCGCTGCTGCGACCGCGAAGAGATGTCGTCTACGAGGTTCGACTTTTCACCATCGTTGCCGCTGTTGTTGCCGAAGTGTCAACTAGCGACAGTGATGAGGACGACACGGAAAGCGACAGCACGGGCTATTCAGGCCCAACAGTGGCAGAAGCTGCGTGTTACGTCAGCCTCATGAATGCGATCGTCGCAAGGAGAACAGGGGCGCGATAACGTAACTATTCCAAATGAAAAGTTTTCCGAACTCCGGCACCCGGCAATGAAAAAGGCGCCCCGGGACTTATGCAGCACTACTGCGCGCGTGCACGGACGTAACGCCAACGAGGAATCTGCCGTGCGAGTGTTTGCCGAGAGGAGGGGGGTATGGGGGCTGGCTGAGAAGCTGGCACGCAGCTTCAGAAAGTTTGAGGCCGCTGTCGTCGTGCTAGGCCATCGCGACATCAAACGAAAATAACACTTACGTCCCGCGAAGTGAATAAATACTGCATGTTTTTTTCCCTTTCATCGCACTCTCTCCGAGTTCCGTTTTCGACAGGTAAGTAGGCGATCTCATGCTATTTCGCTTAAACAGTACTACCGTTTAGTACGTACTTTTTCCCAGCTCCGGCCGACTACGGTTTAACGAGGTTTCACTGTAAATGCGGCCAGTTCCACCTTGAGATAACAGCCGGTGTAAGGGCCACCCCGACCTGAAGCCTCCTAAGCACAACTTCCTCTGCCCTAGTAAGGTGAAGGGGGAGGGAGCAGACACGTGGCGGGATAAGAGTGCGTGTGTCCTGCCAGAGAAAATTTTTACGGGCTCGGAGCGAGTTAAGGGGTTGAGGTGGGAGGGGATAGGCGGAAGATCAGGATTAGGAGGGCAGTGTGCCTGCTGGTCAGCAGCAATGTTGTGAGGGTTCGCTGAATGGCATTGAATCCAGTGTGCCTGAACCCACAACCTTCGCATGTCGCATAAATACCCAAGAAAGTGGATGGGAAAACAGCGCCGCGGTAGCTCAATTGGTAAAGCATCGCACGCAAAATGCGAAGGTTGTGGGTTCGGTTCCCACCTGCGGCAAGTTGTTTTTTCACCCACTTTAATTTCTATTAATTTATCGTTTCTTTATTTAATTTATTAAGCACAAGTAATTTCCCCTATGTTGTCCTTGGTGTCAGTGTTTGTTCGCTTCTTATGATATGTGTAGGTTTGTATAGCATGAATTCATCGGTGTACCGTAGTGGTGACCACTGTAAATGCGGAAATGCTTTTCCAACCACACGAGTGCACCTGAAAGGTGTTTCAGGCTCGTTAGTGCACTCGAACTTCATCGTAACAAAACGGGATATAACGAAATAATGGATATACCAAAGTAAGTGAAATTCCCCTTAAAATCCCCATAGAGATCCATGTATCCAAAGACTTTTTTTTAACGAAGTGAACGAAGTGGTATGGCATGGGATCAAAGGTCATTGAAGGCGACACCGCTGCGCCTGAGGAGCTGGGTTGAGCTCTCGTAATATGCTTCGCATAAAAACAAAAAAAAACAAGTTAATTGCAGTGTCAAAATTTGTTTTTCCAACCTGCCCAATAATTTGGACTTTTTTTCGTGACCTTGTCCATGTCCAATAATGTCATTCGGCGACTGCATTTACTTTTCGCACAGAGACTATAGCCCCAAAGACTCGTACGTGTTCAATGCAGACCGCGCGCAGCTGACAAGCGCCCACAGCAAAAAGCTTCTCTGTCACCTAGGCATTCCACTGGGCCCACAATGGGCAGCCAACAGGCTGCCATGAAATTTTCCTTTCCCCTCTTTTTCCGTTTGTTCGCTCATTCCGCATCTCCTCTTCTGCATTGCCCTTGTCCGATGCTCTTCGTTGCCTCGCTTCTCTGAGATTTTCGGCCAGCCGCATTAAAAACGGCATATCGTCTCGCGTGGCTGTACTGTAAGCAGTGTGCATATACACGAGTTCTGTGGGAAAATAAACGGGAGTCGGAAGATATCGCATTGTAGCCGCTCTTGCACTATAAGCAGTTACGTTATAAATGGTTCAAGCTGTAAATAAATTTTAGGGTTTTACATATGAAAACCGAAATCTGATTGAGACACGCCTTAGTGGGTTGAGTCAACCACCCGGGGTTTTCTGATGTGCAGTGTACGAGCGTTTTGCATTCCATTCGCATTGAAACCACGGCGACTTGGAATTGAACCCGTGACCTCGCTCTCAAGTATGTGTAAGCATTGTGCCACTTGCTCACCTCCACACATGTGACGCGACGTATGTTGTTTATCACGATTGATGAAGCACTAGATGGGCACATACTCGCTGGCAAAGCTGCCTGCTAGCCCAGACAGCAGGCAGCCGCGTGTCTCTTCGGGCCTGTACGTAGTGGCCGAAGTTGTCTATACTATATCTGTTCACAAATGTATTGGGCAAGGAAACGACTAGTACCAGACCCCAGGGAGTAGACAAAGAATGTTCTTTTTAAGGAACTCTGCAAAAAGCTTGGCATGTTGCATCTCCTGCATATTTCTGTGGTTCTTCGAAGGCACTGCGAGATGGTAGCATTACACCATAGTGGCTCCGTGGCTAAGCCTAAGCCTTCTGCTGAGCAGGAGGTCACAGGTTCCATTCCCGGCAGTGGCGGTTGTATTTTGATACATTTAAAATGCAAGCATGCTCGTCCAATATTTATGTGCACTTAAGAAATGGAAGAAAAATAACAGATGGTCTAAATTTGGAGCCCTCTACTACTGTGTTCCTTGCAACCCGCTGTGCAGTTTCGGCACATTAGAACCCACAATTCTGTTGTTGTTTTTTCAGACAAGTGAGTACTGTGGTCTGTCTTGGCTCTAGCGTTTCAACCAAAAAGTCGCAGTACTAAATTGCAGCTGCTCTTGGCTGTAATCTACGAATGTTTCCTTTTGGGTTGTTGTTCACCATGCAACTTGCTTTTTTTTTCTCTGTCTCCTCCCGATTTCTCATTAACCAGTGGTCGATCAGGAAGCCTCAATCCTCTTGAAAGAGGTCACGGGACAAGAGAAGACTGTCGTCTGTGCCGAGTCTGTAGTTATGCCACCTCCAGACAAGGTGAAAGGGCCCAGGTATGTCGTGCCTTGTGCTTTGCGTGGGCATCTGAAGCACAAAGGGTCCAGACTAGTTAGTTGCAAATCTTTAAAGGGACACTAAGTAGTACTGCATTTATTCGGCTGTAAGGTAATGCTTTTTTCCCAGAATCCTTAGCGTCAGTCACCCCCCCGCATTATAAGTGAATTTCGCCTTTAGGTGTGGCCTCACAGCATTGCGAATGTCACCTTAAATTGTAGCTTTACAGCAGAGTGCGCCACATTGTCGTGAAGCCACAGCTAAAGGGAAAATTTGCATAGGTCAACTTCAAGAGTTGAAGCTTGCAGCTCCCTTCCCCACTATCTGATGGTGGCCGTTTTGAGTTCTGGCTGTGTCAGTAATTCAATATTTAAGGTAATCCCCGCCAAGTCTGAATAATCCCTCGGCTACTTAAGTTTTTTGGGGGGGGTCTCTGAACTGGCACCCTCGCTTTATAATCGAATAAATATTGCAAGTTGAGTTATATTGGTAAATGACTTTTGGAATACAAAATAAAAAGCACTCTTACCGTGGGAGGAGGCTTAATAAGCCAGAAACAATGCATGAACAAGACAGCTTCTTGAAGGCAACAGTTTGCCATGTCGTCATGGCTATTGAGGGCATGTGCTTGGGCTTAGGTAATATATTTTTTATTGGTAAAGATGGGCTGCATTCTATTCTAAAGGAGCCAAATGCTGAACTTGGCAAGTTTTGAGAAATTTTCACTGCACCACTGTTGCCCAAATATGGGAATTTACTTTGAAATCCGTGACTTCTCACTGAGGTGCAGGGGTTTTGGCAATGGCAAGAAAAAGGCAGCATTTGCTGCCTCTGTTTTAAAAATAGCAGTATTGCTAAAGGAAAGATCAGCCTTCAGCTACGAATATGTCTGTTGATATATCATACAAGCAGCAACAATGCCTCCAAAGTACAATTAGCTGGTCTAACCTGATATGAAGTTCTGCTTTGGCATCCCCTTGAAATATAAAGGTGGGCCAAATGAAAACAGAGCACCCATAGTTGTGGACATCAAATTATGTAATGGCTCATTCACGCCAGCGACTTGAGATCGCGTGACCATTTGTGACTCGCGATTAAAAAGTGACCGAAGGCGACTGATGTTCACGCTGGCAAGCCCGGCCGAGCGCGACCCGCAAGTCGCAATCCCGGGGATTATCGTTCTCAGCGAGAACTCTCAGAATCTACGTGGAATTTGCCGCAACACGCGAGGAGGCCGGATGTAGACACATGAAAGATCACTTCCGGTGCACCACTGATTGGTTTATCAGTTTTGCAACCACGGTCGCACGACTGAAAAATCGTGCAGAGAACGACTGGCCCAAAATGGTCGCTTTTTGATAAAAGCGACCATTTGCGACCAACTTGGTTGTGCGACCACTGTCAGTCGCCGGTGTAAATGAGCCCTAACATCTTGTATGAAGTTGAGTGCACTGAAACAGAAAAGGATGCTAGTATCAGAACTTGATAATGATGCTCAACTTCATACAAGGTACAAGACATTATACAATTCGATGCCCCCAATGTTGCGTGTTCAGTCTTACTTAATCCATCATAGTACTTCAGATTACTTAGTGGCACGCTATTAGTGAAAATGAGAGGATCCGAGGGAATTAATCTTTTTGTTAATTACAACCATACAAAGTAACACAACAAAGCCAGAGAAAGTGTAAGGGAAGGCAATCATGTCTAATTAAAATGTGCATATAATAAGGGAAAGAGAAACGAAAATGGGCAAAAGATAACCTGCCGCAGGGGGGAGACTAATTCACCTTCAATTTCACTTGGTGTGCCTGATCGGCATTTTGACTACGCATACTGTATTTGAACATAATTTGCTGCCACCGGAAAATGGGCAAACATGTGCTGGTCAGGTGATTAAAATAAATTTCAGCATTGCCATTTGTTGGGCACATTGGTAAAGCTGACTTGGAAAGCATATATAGCGCCAGCGAACAAAAACAGGAAGGATACAACACCACAATATGCTAACTTCAAACAACTTTACGACATTTTTGGACGGTGAAAATTTCGATGAGGTGACGCCACTGTGCATGGGTTAAATAGGTGGTTGTTTCTTGAAAATAAAGTTGTTTGAAGTTAGCGCATTGTGGTGTTGTCTCCCTTCTGTCCTTGTTCTCTGGCGCTAAATATGCTTCTCAGGTGATCGAGTCACCCACTGATACTAACAGCAAGAAGCAGACTGTGTCATTCGAAATCTAGACAGGTGGAAAACTTGGTTGATAAAGGAGTGCATATCCTATGTTATAGTGAAATCAGTAGTTTCATTTGTGGCTCAGTGGAGGACAGTGCAGAAGGCAAGAAATGTCATACCTGCCAACTTCAAAACTTGGAAAATTCTCCTGTCAAAGTCAAAAATATACTAACAACTGTTTCGTTACTTTAGATTTATTAAAGCAATTTTGTAGGAGCACTGTGAACAGACTGTGCTTTTGTAATAGCAGCTGGAAGGATGTGTGGCCCAGACAACTGGAAAAATTTATGTATGAATAATGTAGGCCTAACTTAGTTACCGTTATACAGCGATCTGTAGAGTACAAAGAGGCGGTGCTGTGAATAGACTTGAATAATCGAGAGCCCAGAAATTAGGCTCCGAATATTTGTCATGATGTATTTGTATGCTGAATACTGTATGCATATGCTTTTGAAACCAACTTTTAGCGTAAAACGTAAAACAAGTTCTGAAAAATTGGACATTACTATAAAATCGTAAGTGCTGGCAGGTGTGTGTGTGGCTCACCCCAGGCGCCATCAAACATGAATACAGAAGGGCTCTTGTGACTGTCGCGTCCCTTTTGGAAACTTGTGTCATAGTGGGGATGCCCTCTCGTTTCCTGCTCAGCGTGAACGAGTACAGTGCAGCCTTCAGCTATAGGCCAAAGATCCCGCGCACTCCCGACACCATCAACAAAGACGGCAGCTGCTATTGCTACAACGAAGACAGCTTCAGCAGCCCCGTGCAAACACGTCAGAGGCAGAGACTGTCCGAAATTCCTCTGCAGCCATGGCCTAGAAAGTCTGGTCAGTAGTACACCATGCTTTCTTTCTTTCTAAGTTGTAACTTTCTTGAAATTTTGGCTTTGTCAATTTTAATTAATGTGATAGCTCCGATTACCTTTTCTTCGTACATGGGCTGTCACCACGCTTCTGCTGCCTAGCACCATCACCACCTTGCTGGCTTGTTAATGGTTGGCGGCTGTGCTCTGCAACTAAATTGCTATTCAGAACAGGCACACATTAGTGAACTGGAAATCTGGTTTCAGTTGCTTGTGCGCTATGCAAAGTGGATTCAAATTGTACAGTGCTTGGTTTAGAAGTGCTCAATGCTTGCAGCCACCTTTTCGGAATTTTGGAATTCCATTAAGTAAATGGAAGCTGAACATGTTCAACCTTCTTTTACATAAAAAGGGCAGAAGGTTGAGGGTCCATGGTGATCTCTAAAGCTGCTGCGAATGGATTCACCATTGCACCCCAGCCAACCCTTCTGAACTTCTCATAATGTTTACGAATCTCGTGTCATTCTACGATTTTACGAAAAATAACTTCTGATCTTGAAAGAGTTTTTGAAGCGTTGAAAGATGGGACAGCACAAGATTGCAAAAAGACGTAAGGCACGCAAATAAATTGTGAGGAGGCCTGTATTCTGCCCTCTTGTGGCAGAGCAAGGCTCTATATGGACCAAGCCTAGTCTGTACACACTTAAAACTTCATATAATGAAGTTGGTAAAAATGGCACTGCACTTAACTATTTAGTCAACCTTTTATAAGTACAGTCGCCGACGGCTTTCTTTTTCCCCCTTTTTTCATAAGGGGGGGGGCGCAAAATTTTCTGAATTAATCGGCAAGCAGAAAAAAAGTAATTTTGATTAGAAAAAATTTTCATTCTGTTGATTTTCAGAGTCGATGGCCAAAGATACTGTTTTATGCAGTGTCAGCAATATCTTCACATGGGCGGTATGAGGCAGTCTGCAAAGCTCGTGTGTCCACTCTGCCGCCGCTGTCGCCTGCAGTAGGACGCCACTATCGCGGGACTGTTCTGTACAGAGTCCGACCAATTCAGCATCAAAATGCATTGAACGCCTCAGTGACAGCTTGTTCTTGAAATCGCCTAAAATCAAGGCGACAGACGATAACCTGTTGTTCACAGCCATCGTGTTTACTGTAAATTTGTGACATGGCGCACGTGTGTCATACATCTGAGAAATTAAGCAAGGTTCCATACGGCGTCGGTAATCTTGGTAGCCATTATGCATTGTTTTTAATATTGGTTCTAGGAGTAAAGTTTTCACCCGAAAGGCAAAGCATTGATAGCAATAATAAAGTGCTAGCAACTATATGAAGGTTCGTAGTCTTATTGGCCATATAAATAGCACTAATGTTCACTTGCTAATAACTCTAGTGGCACACGCACACAGGGAAATGCCAAAAGATCTCACTCAATGACTGTGAACACTCACTGGCACAACGCTGGCATGAAGAGCGCAGGCAAAGAGGAGCGAACGCTTTGTCTGCCACTCGCCTCACTGTATCCCTGACGCTTGAGATTATGTGACGTCCAGCTCTAAATGCGATAAGACGGCACACATGAAGCCACTGGCTATCTCTGCTTGCCGAACCTTTGCACCCGCTGCAGATTACCTGCAATATATTGAAAGCATGGGCCATATGTGCACCCACCTGTGCTGACAGCGAGCGGCCAACGTGGAAATTAGTAGCATATTTTTCGCAATATCTGGCAATCTAGATGAGGGCGTTTTCTTTTTTCCCCTTTAGACTTCCTGCAGACTGACTATCTCAATTTCCGTAAAATATTGTTTGCATCGCACTGAATGAATTGTAAATGCAGAGTTGCTGTTCCTTCTGAGGTGAAAGAGGGCAGTGTGGATCCACAGAAAGTGTAGACAGCAAAATGTACACATTGTTTTTGCCTCGGCGATGGCCAGTGCTACCATTGGTTGGGGAAAATGCGCAATGCACATGCTAGCTTTACGGTCAGGAAAACTTTCTTCTTGTTCCAGCTGCAGATGTACCAGTGGCACAACACCACAATATTTTCTGTCCACGCTTCATGGTAGCTTATTGGTTGCGAGTGTGCGCTGCTTAGCTCAAGGTCACACGTTTTATCTCTGCCATGGCGGCTGCATTTCGACGGAGGCAGAACGCAAAAATGCTGATGCACTTAGACTTACGTGCAATTTGAAGAACCTCGGGTGGTGAAAATTAATCCGGAGGCCCTTGCTACTGTCTCGTAATCGGATTCCTGTTTTCATATGTAAAATCCCAATATTTAATTGTAATATCTGCTGCCCTCGGCTCCGTCTCTCCTCGTTTTCAGAACCTCTGCGTAGGGGTTCGCACAGTACCAGGCGAAGTGGGCTCGCAGAGCACATCGTCTCGGACAGTTCCTCGCCATCAACATCAGCGTCCCTGTTGGAGTGCGCCTTCGTCGAGTCGCCCACCTCTACTCCACCGCCTCAAGGCAGTCGCACAGCTGCTCCCGAAGAGACTGTGCCCATTGATGAGGACACGGCTCTCAGAGAACAGGCACCGCGGAAAAACGCAGCGAGGAAATCTTGCATCTCGCGACCCAGTGTGAGTAGCCATCAATTTGCACCAGCGAAGCTTAAGCAAGCATTCGCCATGCTATTTACACAATCTCAGCCATAACATTGCACCTAGCATGAAGCATAGGTGGGTGGGGTGTCATTTCAAAAAAGAAACAAAAAATGGCAGCACAATCTGAGTTCTAAAGTCCCAAACCAGTGTCAAAAAATTCTCATCTGGCCCATTTGGTAAACCTGCTCAACATGCCTGATAAGCACTCCTTACTAGAATTTTTTGGGTTCAAGCAAAGATGCTCAAAACATTTTTCATGCTTGCTTATAGAACTTCTGCTGAAGTCACATACATGTGTATGAAGCTGCGAGAAAGATTGCAAAACTGTTTGTTTTGGTATCACTCCCATTATTTTTGAAACAGTGGTGTGTAGTATGCTTTGTCAATGCAAGAAGTTGCAGGACAAATTGCTCAAGCCATATTTTGAATATTCAGGTTTGTTTAGTCTGTTTTCAGATGCTGAAGCAGTATTCCAACGGAAGCTAAATGCAAACATGCTTGTGTACTTGGTAGCACTTTAGAAAGACACTAAAAAGAAATGCTAATCAGTTTAATTTAAAATATCTTCAAAACTACAGTTTCATTAACCTCGCAATGATGTAACCTGGAACCGCTGGAACCTGAGTGCTGGTACGTTGGTGACTTTCACTGACTTGAAAGTTCTTTTGTTATTGAGCTTCAACAAAATTTCTCCTGAACTTGCCGAGTTACCTTATGCTGTACTGTACTTTTTATAGTACATTATAGTCCATCTTTACTAATACAAAATTAACTAGGTGCAGACAGATGCCTTAGAAAAATTCGTGACGTCGTGGCAAGCCAGTGCAGGAAATTAAGGTGGTGTGGTCCCTCCTCATTCGTTTCTGCCTTCTTTCTTTCTTTCTTTTTTCCTTGCAGGTAAGACTGTCTTTTTTGAAACTGTATGAAGGTAGTTTGCTCATACAGATCACATTATTATGTCTCTTTAATGTCCCATTAAAACATGCCACCGGGCTAGTCAAAATTAATCTGATTCGCCCCATAACCAGTTTATCTTGCCCTTCGTTTAGGCATATATAAGCTCAAATAACTTCCACTGTGTATCTGAGGATATCTTGCATTTTTAAGGAGCACAGCCTGCTAAAACCTTGCTTTGTGAAATTCAGTTATTTTCTCTATAAAATGGTGAGGCAAGTTGCATAGGCTGCAAAGTTCATCTGAAACTTAATGTGACACCACGACAAAGTTGTGAAAACAGCGTCAAACAAGCACCGTCTCAAGGTTTTCGAGTTTGTTATTGCATTTTTTTTTACTTGGTACAGTAACAGCTCGTTAATTCGAACCGCAAGGGGAAGCCGCTTCAGTTTGAATTAACGAAAGTTCGAACTAACGAAAGTGAAGGAGAGCAACAGTACACTGCGATTTGGAAGCAGAAGGGCGTAGAACGGAGAGGCGGCAGCCACCGCTGCCTTCTGGCTGACCCCGCGGCGGTTAGATTTTTTTCCAATTCTGCCTTCTCTCGCCGTTCTCTCCGTTTCGGAGGCAATACAGCCTTGTGTGTAGGTAGTAGGCGCGTTTCTCTGGCCGTGTGCCAGGCGAGCGTAGTTCGAATTATCCGTGAGGGAACCTTCTCGCGTTCGAATTAACGGACTTTTTTATACATAGACTTCTGTGGAGCTTGGCCGGACCAAATCGTACAGTTCGAATTATCCATAAATTCGCATTATTGAAGTTCGAATTAATGAGCTTTGCCTGTATTGGTTTGTATGCAATAAAGTAGCAATGCACAAATGTTTGAAAAGTTTGAATATTATATTTTTAATATGTGTATTCGATTCGAAAAATAGATATCCCTAAGTGTTCATTCGAATGTTTGGCTTCAAATATTCACTTGCATACAAATATATTGCTGTCTGTGCGGGAGCAATAACAGTTCTTAGCATTTGTTTCTATTTAATCTAAGAATATTGCAGTGATTTTGTGCTGAATTGGGTGATTTTAATGCGATAGCATATAGGGCCCCATGTCAAAGAAATTCCTGCTTCCAACGTTGACCATCGATTCGGCAAAAAAAAATTTATACTGAGCCATGCAGACCCTCAGTCTAGCGCAAAGAAGTTACTGAACCAATTGAATTTCTCAAAGTAAAGCATGTCAGAAAAATTGTAAAGTATGACTTACACACAACCTACAGATATGATGGCGTTGGACTGTAATTTGAATGTACAAAAAAACATAATTCTGTTCTGTGGAAATTCAAACCCAAACTGCTTTTCCATCTCTACCATTCATAAACCGGCCACGGCCACCGAGATTTGCGCACGCAAATCTCGGAGGCCACAGAGCGGTGCTTCCGCCGCATCGCAGCCCGCGCTAGAGGCCGCATTTCCACCAGAAAGCTCGCAACCTCGCATAGCGTTAACCGCCAGCATTTCTCTAAACATTACGGTTATGTAAGCTGCAGTTGCCGGAAGGCGTGAGAAGCAGTCGAGAATCTTCTAATGCTATCGCGTTCCACTCTTAAAGGCGAAGCTTCAGCGTCCTCCAAATTTTTCGTGTTGCTGGTGAAGTTTCGCTTGTAAAGCACACTTAGCCACTAAACCCTAAACTTTGCAGTTAAGCCAGCTTCTCAGTAGCATGGGAACAGGTTTGTGGACAGTGAGAGAATACTTTTTTTAAGCATGAAAGGCTTTTAGTTCTCCCGTTGACAACTTTCAAGTGACCTTGAGCCAAAAGCCAGAGCCATTATACGGGAACTCAAACGAGAACATCCAGGCAAGTTGCGAGAACAAAACAAGATGATCCAGGCAACTAGGCAAGACGGCATTACATATGCTAGTTACTTTCCAAACAAGTCGCAAAAAATATTGCTTCCGAGTTCTTCCAAATGTTTGTTCACAAAATCAGTCAAGCTGTAACTTCTAGTACGCTGAATTTTTATTTGTCATTTCCAGTAGCAACATTCAAAAGGCAGATACAGTGCACCATACACTTGGTTATCATCTGTTGGCGCTGAGACAGAGTTGCCTGTGCTCTTTTCAACGCCAGCTGTGCTGAGACAGAGTTGCCTGTGCTCTTTTCAACGCTAGCTGCAACGAGAGAGTTGCCTGTGCTCTTTCCAAAGCCAGCTGCCCGTGAGGTCCGCGGCACATCTGGTGCGCCCGTAGTGTCCTAGCCGGTAGCGTCCTGCACACTTCAAATGGCTGTTTGAGCAAGACGATACTTGTAATGAAGTTCTGTCTGTGACAAAAAATTGGTTGGGCATCCATATGGTCCAGTACACAGTATGACATGATGTGGGGGGGGTGTGCCGTTGCAAACACTCGCTACACCTATTTTGAGATTGCAATAAAAATTCAAACAGCGCATAAACGACGGGACCAGAATGAGGAGGAGACAAACACGGCGCCGATATTCAGCGCCGTGTTTGACTCCTCCTCATTCTGGTCCCGTCGTTTATGCGCTGTTTGAATTTTTATTGTTACCATGCAACACCAACTCGCCCAATCCGCTGCCCTTTTGAGATTGCGACTCGTATCAAGGTAACACGAATAAACCATCATCAATACGTACAAACTTTGCATTGCAGTTCCGTTAAATTCCACAAGCTAGTCCCAACATGTAGCATTTGCATATAGCAGGCTAGGCGACTATTTGTCACGATCCCGTTTCGGAGGGGATGCCATCATTATCACTATCAACAGCAACGTACTGTGCCACAGGTCAAGGGATGTGACATGTGTGCCACGTAGTCCGAATACCTACGTAAAGAAGCGACTTGCAGACTTTGGCGGACGCCGCCAAAGTCTGCGATTGGTGGCGCTGGCTAACACTCCCAGGGTTCTACAAGGAAACATAAATACCCAAGAAAGTGGACCGGGAAACGGCGCCGCGGTAGCTCATTTGGTAGATCATCGCGTGCGAAATTTGAATGTTGTGGGATCGTTCCCCACCTGCAGCAAGTTGTTTGTTCATCCACTTTCATTTCCATTTATTTATTGCTTCTTTATTTCATTTATTAAGCAGAAGTAATTTTCCCTATGTTGTCCGTGGTGTCAGTGTTTGTTGGCTTCTTACGATACAGCTCCCATGGGAATGACAGATATCGTACATGGATTTGTCTGATCTTAGATTTTGCGGTTTCAGGTGTTCTTGTGGCTTTGTTTACTTTGCTTTACCTGCTTTTACCGGCCTAAGTTTCAAAGCAATCCTGTATTTCTAAACATGAAGACAACAAGACTTTCTGCACATGCATAATCCCTGCAAATTGTTGCATTTATGAACGCCATATTTTGCTGGAAATGGTCACATTGCAAAGTCGTTTGTAGCCAGAAAGAACGAAGTTTGAACAAAACAGTGTACTAACCATCATTTCCATGCTGGCTGAATTGCTGGGCTTGCAGTTCTAATAAACACTAGTGCCAAAGCTCCCTCTACTAGTTTGTGCAGTACAAGACTGTATGCTACGTCGAGAGCATGTCAGTGAGTTTTCTGCTGTTCAACACCGTATGCTTGTAACTTTCCACAGGCACAACCTTAAAATGTGCACGTCTTGTTGTGCAGGATACCAAGAAGCAATCTCGCGTGACTTTCGTTGTCAACAAGGTGAAAGAAAGTATGGCTGCTCGACAAGAAGACCTACAGCACTCTGTGCCCATCACTGCAGACTCCGAGGTATGTGGTTCAGTCTCTTCTTTGGTCCTCTCGTGATATGAAAGCCTGTTAATCTCGCCATGTTCCAGCCATGGATCCAG
The DNA here is from genome assembly GCF_038994185.2 of Dermacentor albipictus. Taxonomy (NCBI): domain Eukaryota; kingdom Metazoa; phylum Arthropoda; class Arachnida; order Ixodida; family Ixodidae; genus Dermacentor; species Dermacentor albipictus. The sequence goes on from NC_091822.1 coordinate 130,882,813, forward strand.
CTGCGAAGCATAAACAATCATTTGATCAGATTCGTTCAAACAGTGAAACAAGAAGCTCTTGCTTTCTGGGCACCAACATTCCTAAATAACCTGACTGCTGTGTTTGCCCCCTTAGTGGCTATACATATCTAAATGTTTAAAATTTATCACGGTGGGGTCTAGCTATGAGCGCGTACTATATGCGAGTTAATTTTTTAAGGTCATAGGCATACTTGAAATGAGGCCCACGTGTGCCTTTTCACCAAGCTAAATTACATGGCAAGACCAGCTGCGCAAAGCAGGATTTCCGCCTCATGCCAGTAGCTCTCAATATGCAAGCAAACGCTGCTGATGACATGGCCTGTTTTCAGTGCTTAGATTTGTGCACACGTGTCCAAAACCTCGTTGATTATAATTAAGATATGCAACATTCAGCATTGTCAGTTTAAACCGAAAAATGTATGCCAACATATTTTTTATGCATAATTTGGTTGTAACAGAACAAGGTCAATGAAAGCAAATTTACCGTAGAGCTGAGACGGTGGTCATTGCGCCGCTACGAGCCTGTGTACATGCACTACTATGCAAGGAGCCTAGCACGGTCAACATCATGTGTCAGCCTGCTGTCAAAACAATAATTTTTTTTAATAAGATCACCTTCATCTTATTCTTTTCAAAACAAGCTCACAAGTTCACTGGTAGTAATGTCGAATCATGTCTACCTGGTCTTTTTCTCTTGAGTAACATAAACAAGAATGTTTTAGGGCGGGCACCACCAATAATGTGTCCTGTGTACATACGTTATGCGCTCCTTGTGTCAATCCGCAAGATGGCGATACTGTGCCTACCTAATGGCTAAGATAATAGGCATAGAAAAGTTAGAGGCTTCTTTCATTAAAAGAATTGTGAGCCTGCAAGACTTGTATTTGTTGCATTGAGGATATTTAGCTATAATTTATTTTATCACAGAATAATTTCTTGGACATTATGCCTAGCACCATGGACACCTAGAAGGGTAGTAAAGATGGCATTGTTTCAAAGTGTCATGCTGTCACTCGGTGGTCACAACCCAGTTCCCAGTAAGCAACAACTGTCATCGCTTGGTGGTGCACGCTCGCCACATATGCAATGAACATTGCATCGAATGATGCCTGTCAGTTTCTGGGGTGATGTTTACATTGGGCAGCACTATAAGCTTCGCGTGCTTGCCATCGCTGTCGTTGCTTCGCCCTTCGAGCGATACTGTGCTTAATAAAAGTTAAATATTTGTTTGAGCTAAAAATCAAACAGATATTCACATAAAAAATGGAAACAACCTGTAAGTTTGGTGCGAAAAATGTATTCCCTGACCGAGGCTGAATTTTCTGAAAATCCTTTCCTCCGCAGGAGCCTCCGAAAGAACGTTGCAGCGCGACGATTTTCGTTTGCAAAAAAGAACCGATTGACGCAAGACTCGAAGGCCTGGGTGACGCACCACCTTGTACTGCCAACTCCGAGGTGCACAATGCTGACGGCAGTGGCGACGTGCCGCAAAAACAGAAGAGCGACCACGAGAACATTGGCACCGCAGCAGAAAAGGAAGCTTCACAGAAGGTAGCTCGGCTCTCCAAGCAGGCCCGTCGCACCGGCAAGAAATCGCGTGGCAAACTTCGCGACGCCAGCCCCACAGAAACAGAACCTCCTCAGCGCAGTGACAACCTGCCCAGGCCAGAGCTGATGGACATTGGGGCCAGTTCCTGTGAGTGGGCTCTTTTCAGTTGTTGGCAACTGCACCACAGTGAAGCCATACAGAGGAATCATTTCCCTAAAACGCCAAGAATGACAGAGAAGACGCGAAAAAACACTACAGCTTAGACCACTTATCATTAATCATAATAATAATAGTAATAATTTGATAGCCAGGTAAACATACATTGTAATAGCCAGCCCGCTTAAGCATTAATGCTTGCGAGTGCGGCTGGACAGTACAATATTGCATCAGTGCAGAGGCATGCACAAATTATACATATTAGAAGCATATATCGTTCACATCAGAAGGAAACTCGGGTTGTGAATTAAAGTGGATTCTCGCAGAACCTCAAGGGATCCAGGGAAAGTGGTTCTGTTTATCAGGAGTTCCATTCACTAAGAGACAAAGCTGAATATGATTGCATAAATACAAAACCAACCAACCATGAGGATGGTGTTCTGTTTAAGCATTTTCTGTTTATCGAGATTTCACTGTTGCATGTCACAAAACAGCGATGCAAGAAACAAGGTACAGTTGATCCTCGATATATTGAACAGCGTGGTGATCACAAAATAGTTCGATATAGCCAGAATGCAATATATAAAATCACGTAAAAGCATAACAAACTTCTGCAAATCAATCAATGAACCAAGGGTGCAATCTGGAATCGTTGTTCTGAGCGCGTGTTCGGTTTCGCCACGCACAATTGGCCGAGGCCGCACCGACATCGTCAGCCGGGAGCACCGGTCGATTCAGCTTCGTCAGCCGTGTGAAGTCGGCACAGTTTAGGCAAATTGCGCATGGCCCAACCAAACGCGCGCTCTGAACAACGATCCCCAGTCACGTCCCAATCGTGACGCAGTAAATACTCACTTGAAGCTTCACACAAAGTATTTATTTATTTGGCTGAAAGTACTGCAGCAGCGTAGCCTGCCAGCCGTGTGCTTAAACACGGAGTCTTCAACATAGTCTAGACTATTTATAAGCAATAGGCCGGTGCCCTCTTTTGCGCTGCAGTAGCTGCGTAGAAGTGCCAAAGCAGCTACAGCCTCAGTTGAAGTCGGGAGTGGGGCAACATCAGCGCTTGCGGGATCAACCTTGGCAGCGTCTTCATTTGGCTGCCGCTTCTGCTGCAGTCTCCATGTCCGTCAATTGAAGCGTTTTCAAACACTGTCAATAACAAAGTATTAAGTGGCGTCTGCCAAGGCGTCTTTGAGTGAGCGATGCAACCCCCAGTTCTCGCGCGGCACCGGAGGCACAGAGTGCGACTCCAAAAAAGAGCCAGTGCAGCACATACAGTGCGTCATTGACAATGTCAAACTAGCCAAACTGCCTCATGTGTACGCCGCTACGTTCACATGGCGCCCTCTGCGCGATTGGTGTGTGCAGCTATAGTGCGCAGCAATCGGGAACGCCCATCGCGCCACCGCCATCTTCGAGGGTTTTGCGGGAAAGCTCACCGCCTGTCAGCAGAGCGCACGTGGTCTGGGGTGGATGAGTTTGATATGCAATCTTATGTGCAATCTTATGTCCAACCCTGTTCGAAATAAAAAATATTAAATGCATGCAATTTTCCAGGTAATAAAGTGTTCGATATACGCAATAATTCGATATATCCGTGTTCGATATATCAAGGTTTGACTGTTGTACAGCGCCTGAATATGAGATTATCTTTTTTTCCACATTATACATAAAAACAATAGAATATGCTTTTCACACACGTCTAACTTTTTATAGACTTAAGAGTATAGGAGACCATGTGGATTCATTCAATTGACTGCGCAAATGACTGTATGAATTGCTTAATTTCTCGAACAGAGGTGAGAGATACTGATTTCAAATTTGTTAAAGTTGGGAGGTGCATAAAAGTTATAGATTTTCCTTCCGTAATTAATGCAGACGCGAGAAATAAACTTTTCTGTCTTGCGTAATTTTTTTTTTTAATTTGAAAGAACCAGAGAAATAAAATTTTACACAATTTTTATGAGATGCTCTCTGTCCATAACTATACTCCAACTGCATTCTTGGCGCCTTTAATGCACATCCCCCCCCCCCCTCTTTGTACCCATCACTCCACTCTCCTTCTTAACATCCTTTTCTGTTAGTCACTGTCACACTCTTCAACATTCACCAGTTTTCTTTTTTTTAACAGACGGCAGCCTCTAACATTCCTGTATTTCTGTTTCCGTCTGGACTTCGAGGCCATTCACCTACTTGCCCTCGCACCTGTTTGTTGTGGCGGTTTCTTAGCTTCCCTGGGCCAGCACCCCTATCCTGGATATATTTTGCCGTGCGCAAATCGGCATTCTGTAGGTCTTTCTTTCTCGGCCTGTTTTAAAGTGAAGCTTCTTAAAACGAAGCTTTCTTTGCCTCTTCCTTTGACTTTCCCACTGCTGCTGCTGTGGCTGTCTTGCACGCTGCGTCGGGGGTGGTTCAGAGCATGTATGTAAGTGCAAGGAGCTTGGCAGAGGAGAGGAGCTTCAAGAAACTTGTTTGGAGCTTTGCCCTTCGTTGAATGTGGATAATGCCCTCTGGAGCTCCCTGGGCATTGATTGCCCCCTTAGCCTCTTGACAGCTGTAATTATCCATGAGCCCCCCCCCCCACCCGGAAGCACTGTAGAAATTGCAGTGCTTGCCTTTCTACTTATCGATGTCCAGAGGGTTGCTAGATAGAATGGTAGAAAGGAGTCGGGGAGAGCAGGCAGAGAATGGGTAGAACTGACGCAGTCTCGAAACGAGTGAATAAAACAGCCTTGTCACTCTTCACTCGCAGTTCCCATACAAGGTGGGAGGGGTGGGTGGAAGATGACACGAGCAGGCAAGGAAACGCTACTACTATAGGACCCTTTCACTGTTTACAAACATAGGCCCTAGACGGCTTCTGGTTTTGCTGGCATAGCCCGCTAAATTTAGCGAGCAAGAAGGGCATTGGCGGCCATATTGAGTAGCAGGAGTGCATTAAGATGTAAGTCTGGAGATTTTCAACCCCTTTCCTCTGTACATAACAATTTTACAAGTCAAACTTGCCATAGGATATACGAAAAATTTTATGTATTATTCTTGAGATGCAATGCGCACATCTTTTATCTCAAAACCTAAAAACAGACTTTTCCACACAGTGAAACAACTTAATAACACACTGTGTGTTCCGGCGCAGTAATTGATGAGGCTCATGACTGGCAGTTTCTTGGAGCCGCACTCTTGCTGCTCTTATCGCACGAGCAAAACAGTCTATGGACACGGCAGCAGTTGCAGGGCAGTAGGATAAACTTAAGCTCAAGGTACGGGGACATGACAACCCACACTCCCCATTCGGAGTGCCACTAGCCGTCGCCTTGCTTGCATATTCAAGCTTTCCCGTTCATCCATGTTGCTCTTTTGGAGCCCACCTCCTGAAACTTTGTTCCGTGCGAAAGGGAGGAGTTTCATCAGGAAATGTCGGGGGCACCGTGTCCGTGTCATCCTTATCACTGTCGCTAGTCGACACTTCGGCAACAACAGAGGCAACGATGGCGAAAAGTCGAACCACGTAGCCAACATCTCTTCGCGGTCGCAGCAGCGCTGCCGAGCAACTGCTTCGTATTCCAAATGCCACACACCGTAGTCAACAGTAGACCCATGTAGCATGCTAGTGCCGACTCCTTCGTGTAACATTCGGTAGCACGAACAATGTCTAATTTTTCTTCTATGCTGAGCACCTGGCATCTTCTTTATCCGAGCTTTGGCATGATGCGAGTCTTCGCTTGCACGACGCCACAATTCTCTCTGGCACGGCGCCGAAATGATGTTGATGTTGGCGTGGCTTCATGCGTAAACACACAGGGCACTTGGAGGGTGTTGTTCTGATCTCTGAGGCTTGTTGTTCTGCTGGTCTGCCCGATGGAGACGACGCATAGCCGTGTTTGTGCGACAAAAATTGGAAACACATGTTAACCGATACGTATGCAATAAGCTGGTACGGTTTATGCGGATACAAAAGACGTTATGTTCAATGACCACTGAGTCGGGGATTTGACTTTACTGCTTTTAAAACAGAACTACTGTTTAAGCGGGTGCAGTTTAACGCGGTTTTACGGTATTACTGCATGCATTTTGTAAAGATTCCATATGGTTTGTGCGTGGCCAGCACACTTGTTTTCACGATTTCACTTATCTACTTATCTCGAAACTCTGCTTCTCTCTCTTCTTTACAGCTTCGAATTAACAAGATTTTACTGTATGTCCACCTTGGATTCTTTAATGTGTAACTAAAGGGCAGTACACAAGCATTTTTGCATTCCACCTCCATCAGTGTAGCCACCATGCCTCAGAAATGAACTCGCGACCCCGGGCTCAGCCGCGCAGTGCCATAGCAACAGACACCGCAGTGGGTAGCGTGGTACATGGGCTGTAAGCTGGATTCCTGCACCAGCAACTCGGAACAGTTCATTTGAAAATGGCGCTGTTGTTTTCCATTTCAGCAACAGACGAAGATGGGGCCCCTCGCTCTTTGGTGGGTCGACCATCCAGGAGGAAGTTGCAGCCCAAGAGCTACAAAGAGCCAAGCATGTTGACGTAAGTGGGAATGAGAGATAGTTGTCCTAATTGCAGTAAACGAAAAATTGTACAAATTTATTTTGAGCGAACTAATGATAGTAATTTTTGTTTCCTTTTCTTTTTTTTTTCTCTTTCAGAAAACTCAGACGACCATAACATGGAAAATGGCCACCTGTATTGTATATAGTTTTAAATTGTGATACCATGTGTTCTTGTACTTCTAGCTCTTGTACTTTTACCTTTGACAAAGACCACTGTCATTTTTATACTTTTTAGCTGTGCGATTTTAGCAGTGCGTAATTCATTTGACAAATAAACTGCCATCTAAAGACACAAGACCAGAGGCACATGTGTAACGGGCCAGACAAAATGCAGACTAAGTGTACGCTCTGAGATGGCCATGTCCTGGAGCAGGACTGTTAGAATCTCTAAGGTTCAGACTGGAGTCCAACTTAAAACACTATTGTAGTCATGCCGAGTGTTTGTATGTTGGTCGAGTCTGAGACTTTAAGGAAAGTCTGCTTCCACTTGGACTGGCTGTATATCTTAATGCGCATGCTACTATTGAACTCAAATTTGTACCAGACATAGCAAGTACTGAAACATATGAATTGTCAGATTTGTTCAGCGAGAGGCAAAGGTGGACCTGTCGAACAACACAGGGTCTGGAAACTCTGAAACATGCTTTGGGCCTTCACAGGTATGTCTGCAAGTCAATCGCAAAGCCGTATTAACTCCTGTTACAGCTAAATGTGTTTTCTACCACCTAGAACATGGCTAGTGCATTGGACAGTTTTGGCTTCTACTGCATTTCTTAGCTTGTTGTCCTCATTGTCTTTGCATCACAGTTAAAACTTGCAGACCAGCTAGCTTGTGACAAAGTCCTTGTGTGACGCAATGTTTCATTGTGAGACAAGAAAACAATGCACTCGTGCTACTGTCTTAGCACAGAACCACTGCCTGGTGCATTATGCGAAATTGTGTTGCACAATTCTTGGGATGTGCTAAGAAAATAAAGCTTTTTATAGATTATAAAAATTGGCCGAACTTTTCACTTCATTTTGCAGTCCTTGCCTCCTGTCCAGGATGATCCTTTGCACAATCTACTAAGTTTGCTTTTTGAAGAGACTAAAATGACCTTTTTTCGTAGGACTCTGCTACAGTTAATGAATTCCATCTCTTTCTTTCTTTCTTCTTTTTTTTTATTATTCTGAACATTTCACTGCCGTGCAAGGTCTTTGTGGCATTAAATTTAGCTTAATCAAAGCAAGGAAATCGTCCAGTTGGGGCACTTAGTGATCAACAAAGGCAAGGATTCCCACCAAAAAGTTTAAAGAGTTATTACTTCATTACTAGTAGTAGCATATATGCTAGTGGTACAATACTGAAATGCTGTGTTCAAATTTGTGGACACGCTTCAAGCACTGCCGATATAAAAGCTGCACCTTAAAAAAATAAAAATAAAGGCTTGGGAGGTGTTCGGAAACACCCCATGAGTTTTTCAAATGGGAAAGTAGTAGCTTCTTCATGGCGCTGAGAGAAATGCTTTGCAAAATCGGTGGCAATCTAGCGTTAGATACGAGAGAAAAGCGTTAGCATTACTTTGCACCTTTTTCAGATCCCGGATATGTATGTGTATGCGTGTGTTGGAATCTATATACAGCAACGCTTTGCAAGTGCATAAAGAGTTGAAACGAGTTTGTGTTCACTGAATGTCCACACAAAGTGACACGGAAGGATTTATTTGGGCATTGTAGAGAGGCTAATGCGATGCCACGGATGCGAGAAGGTGACCTTTCCGGGTTTTTTTCCCCCACTACGGATGCAAGTGCCACCTAGTGGTGGTGGAAGGAACCCAGTGGCGTGCACGGTGCGCATGCTCCACTGTGATTGGTTGGCCTATTCTGTTATAGAACAGCCGGGGCGCAGCACCCACAGTCACTAAACCCGGCAAGGTTCACAAGAAATTGGAAGAACAACATGGGCAGTGGCGAGTTTCGAACATGCAGCCCCACGCTGAGAAGTCGAGTCTTATCCACTGGGCTAAACACTAACGCTTACAGAAGGCGACTATATCAGAACCATACTTGTACCGCACTGTCTGTTGTAGCGCGACACAGACGGATAAACAGTCAGCATGTTGACAAGGAATGACAAGGGGTTTTATGGGTCTGATTGCAGTTGGTAACGATTCCACGCAGATGGATAAGGTGCTAAAGAGTGATAAGGGTTGGATCATTCCGATAAGGTTGATAAAGACAAAGGGTTAGATCGAGTCCAATAAGGTTGACAATGGTTTATACTGGCCAGATCAAGAGCGAAAACAGATGACAAAGCAAATAAAGCATCCATTTAATGAACCATCTAGTGCTTCATCAATCGCGATAAACATGCGTCGTGTCGTATGCGTGGAGGTAAGTGGCACAATGCTTACACATACTTAAGCAACTCCAGTAGAGTTTCTGCATACCTTTTTTAATGCAAACTTTAATGGAAATTTAATGATGAGCAAACTTTAATGAAATGGCACTGGAAATTTGACATAGCGGCATTCTACAGAGTGAGCAGCAAGTACCGCTTCTTTTCATTGCAATAGCTATTGCACAGGTGCTCGAGGTGCATATGTGCTGTTTCCAGTTGAGTTGTGCTATCCTATCAAAGTGCATGCGCAGCCTGCACGTTGCGGATTAGGCCTCTAGAGACATGCTGTGTGTATGGCTCCGAAAGTGACTAAGCCAAGTGAACGATTTGGGTTTGCTGGAGCCAGTGCAGAATTCTGGCTTCCACTGCTTGCAAGAGTGTTGTGCACCCACATATTAACGTTGCTGCTGTGCAGCTGTGTTCATCTTGATAGTTAGCCTATTCATCATAAGTACACTGTATACACTCTCCCAGTGACCTCCAATTATCCCATCCTTTTGCTAAGTGAACACAAGTTATGCCTGCAAATTTTATAATTTCATCGCCCTACAAAATTTTCTGCCGTCCTCGACTGCACTGCCCTTGGCACCCATTCTGTAACTCTAATGGTTCACCGCTTATCTGCCCCATGCATTACACGGCCGGCCCAGCTGCATTTCTTCCCCTTAATGTTTCCTAGTATATCGGCTACCCACTTTTGCTCTTCAATTCACATTGCTGTCTTCCCGTCCCCTAACTTTACACCTAACATTTTTTTTCTTCCATTGCTCGTCACAAAGCCCTTAATTTTTTTGTCAAGCTTCTTTGCTGGCCTCCCAAGTTTCTGCCCCAGATGTTAGCACTGATAGAATGCAAAGGTTGGGCACTTTTTGAGAATAGCGGCAAGCAGCCAGTCACGATTTGGTAATGCCTGCCATATGCACTCCAACCCATGTTTATTCCGTAAATTTCCTAATGGTCAAGGTCCCCTGTGAATAATTGACCTAAACAAATGTATACCCTCCAAAGCGACTGGAGCGCTCATCACGCCAGCGTTCCGAGACGCCTTGAGCATAATTCTAAAGCTTGCTGTAGCTTTTGATGCTTTGCCTTTCAATGCTTCTTAAAAGTGTCTCTTGTAATAAATGCTGAACAAAATCTTCGCATTTAGTCGCTAAAATAAGGTTCCATGAATACGAAAGATTGCTTTTATCTATGTCGCAATCGTGACGCCAAAAGTTGGTGTCCACATTGTGGGCTCGAAGCCGCTTTCACTTATATTATTCAACTGGTTCCTACTGCACTCCAACTCAGTTTGAAGTGATGCGTGGCCCTCTCGTAATTGGTGCCAGAGAAAGCCTGCCCCAGCCAAGCATGCCAGGTGCTCCCAGAGCAATCTGAGTAGACACATGATCGGGATTCTGTCGGAATCGCCGCGCTTCCGGCTCGAAGGCGAGAGCACGTCTGCGCAGTCCGAGGTGGAGCGCAGCGCTCTGAACGAAGCAGTCGAATGTGTTTCGAGCGCTCGAATTCAACCAAACGGATGTAAACTCCTCCGAAAGGGCACTCGAAAGCGACCAATCGGATGTACCATCATGCGACACTTTCACCCCAACGCAAACAACTGAAATTTGCCGTTCTCCCAGGTAGCATTTCTAAGCATAGATCTGAAATACAAGAGCTTGCAATGACAATACTAGTACCTTAGATATTTTTGCAGGAATTCAAACGGCAATCTTTTTGGCATAGATGTCTCGGAGGTTGCGTGCACTGAACATAAGTGCACCTTGTTCATCTGCTGACTGCAAGATTACCATACCGTATGATGAAGTGAAACGTTCTGCACCATGTCATACAATCCCAAGTTATGATATCGCAAGTGTGATATACTTGTTTCTACGCAAGCAACAAGTAGTTGTGACAGGATGCCGAGTATCCCATATAAAAGGCAGACAGAAAAAGTCTATGCACCACCCTGGACTGCTTTTATGTAATAGTAGTAAGTGGGATTTTGCAGGATTATGCCACTGTTCCGGAGTAGTTGCCCCGTATTTCACTGTGCTGCACATTCTTAAAATGGATGGATGGATGGATACAACTTTATTGAATGTCCTGCAAGGTTTAACGTGACCCGGGCTTAGGTCTCCCGTGGGAGATCATCAAGGCCCTGCCTCAACGCCACCTCGCGGCTTGCTGGACTGCCCACGCCTGAATGCCGAGGTCACGCGGACACAAAATACTGTTCTAGAAAGTCTGGTACAGCTGAGAACCTAGCTGCATTGAGAGCTGGGCCAGTATAATGTATTATTTGCTACATTATGACCATGATCGCATGACTGATGATAAGTAGGCGCAGCACCACTCCGATGGGCCACGATGCAATGTGAAAAATATTTATTAAACAAGTGTGACATTATCCCAGTCCTGAATAGCAAGTCAATCAAATTTAACTGTGACAGCAGTTAAAATCTTGAAGCTGCATTTGCTGTCTCCATACATTTTTCACGTTGTGGTGTTATCGGTACTGCATCACTATCAGGTGTTGCCTTCAGGTTTGCCATGAGGCAAAGAAAGGAAAAAGTTATGGAGATTGAGTGCATGTGTTGAAACCCACGGGAAGTGAAGATTTTGTGAAGCTGTAAATTAAATGCCATACGACCCTTCATATTTCGGCACCACATCTTGCAGCACAGTAATTACGTGCCTGCCTGGCAAGATGGCAAGACACGGAGACTCCCACTGCACGAATGTGGATTACAGCCTCCAGGATTGACCTACTTTGCTGCTGCACTATCTCCAGCATGAGCCCATTGTACTTGGTGAGGCAGCAACCAAGATGCACCACATCTTTGGGAAGAAAACATGGAAAGCTTTGCGTTCATAAAGGAATTGTGCACTTGAAGGCATACACCTGCTACTGTGAGAATATTTGGGTACCATCTTTGTATCATTGTTTATCTACAGTGCCAGGAAGTTCATTTACTACTTTATTTCCTGGTGCTCCCGCTGCTTCTTTTTGGAGCTTGTGTGCGAGTTGATGGACGTGCATTTTTTTTTTCCTTCGCTCACTTGTTAAGTATTAAACATCTAATAGCATGTCAAGCCTCTCACTCGGCTAACCTCTCCATCTATCATTAAAATTTCTCACCAGTGTGCACGTGTTTTGACATACTGGTTGACGTATATGGTTTCCATGCAGTACATTCTTGGAATAAGCAGTCTGTGTGCACAGTGGGTAGGCTATGCGATGCGAATAGCATAACATGGCAGTGTGTCTTCAGGAGACTGTTGCCCTAGGCTAGCGCTCTGGCGTAACGCAGCTGCAACATATTGAGCACTTGGCTCACAGAAACCTAAATGCAAAGTATATCCTTTTGTTCGCTACTGTCTCTTCAAGAAGATGGTAGTCTCCGCTGCGAGAGCCCACTGCTGTCGCAGTAAACATGCTCAGAAATGGAGGAACCGCTGACGCCTTCTCATTCCTTCAATATGAATTTTACACCCTGTTCGATCCTCCTAGATCTCGTCAAGAAACACGAAGGCCAAGCAACGGTCTCGTGCGTTAAATGGCCTCTCACTAGACCCTATCGCATATTTTGGTTATATACTGGAAGTTTTGGGATGCAATCTAGGAAGTGCCTTACCGCAAGAATTCTTTAAATGGGTTTATTGTTAACAGATAGGAGAAACTGAAATATTGCGTAGCCATGCTGCCTGCAGATAAACTTGACTGCCAATGTAGACACTCTCTCCTGCCTTGACCAGCCTCTGCAAGGGACATTTTTTCCCTGTCTTGTCCCATATCAGAGCTGGACCTTTACCTTCTGTTTTTCTTAGAGCGCAGCTCTGAGGTGTCCGTTCCTGCATTGTGCGTCGGCATGTCTCAGTGTCGCGGCGCGCAACCGAATAAATTGGCACAGCAAAAGGTGAAAGCGAACGCTAAATGCAGTGGGAGATTAAAGGAGAGAGCATGAGGAGGAAAGTGGAGGAGGAGGAGGCTACAGTGAGAGCATGAGGCAGAAAGTGGAGGAGTAGCGGAGGGGAAATGGCCTGCGCATGCGCCGAGTTGCCAGCGGCCACGACATCTGCAGCCTCGTGGGCGATCTCATCTGCACTTCCGAGGGGGGGCCAGGGTGGCGTGAGGTGGGGAAGGCTATGCTCGTCTGCGCCGCCAGCCGCCGAGGTCAGTCCGCAGTTCCAGCAAATGTGACGGGGATCACTGCTGCTGCAAGGGGCGATGGCAATCGGCTTCGAGTAAGGCTCGATGTGGCGCTCTCTTGGGTATTGTCACTGGTGGCACGATTTCCCCGCGACAAAGAGCTGCTTTCGTCGTCGGTGGAACTGAAGCGCGAGAAGAAAAGCGTAGTGCCACGCAAACAATGGCTACGATATGGCACCAGAGTAACACACGTAGTCTGTATGAAAACAAAGCGCTGCATGAGCAGAGTTCTGTCTGCAGCGGCTGCTGTGAACCACGCTTACACGTCACCCACACACTGCCTCTTACAATCTCCCGATCAGCGAGGCAGTCGTGCTACACTTCGCTCCGTTTGTTATGTGCTGCACGAGACAGATTGTCCATGCCAACTATGCTAACCACAGCGTTCTCTCCCTGATATAAACCATGCACCTATATATAATCGCAATGCAAAATATTGACATGCAAAATGAAAACACGTGAAAACGTCTGAACTGCACTCAAATTTCGCATTAGAGAGTATTATAATCGTCGGTGTATTCCTTTTTCTCTCTCTTCATTTCGCTGCACGACACACTCCCAGTTAGACTGCATTAGAGAGAACTTTATTTCAGTGGCAGTATTGCTATTGGCGACATTGCAGGCAATGCGTCTTACATAAAGGCATTTGTGTGCGTGACCTTGACTCAGGCCGGAAGCAGGACTCCCTCAAGAAGAGCGTGCAGACCTGTGTAAAATTTCAGCTGTTTTCACACCGTTCAGCCACATACTTTGCAGACACGACTGCCACTGCATGGTCCATGCGCCACATTTCTCTGCCAGCAATGTACAACCTGGTAAAGGGCCCCTCACCAGGTCTGGCCATTTTGAGCTGACAAGCACAGTGAATACAATGCATGCTAACAATTGTGTGTGCCAAGTATTAACATGATAGTGTCGCAGAAAATTTAGCGTCCAGTGTCGACCGTCTTTCCTGCAAAAAGTCATTCCAAACCATGCATACCCAAGAACGCAGACCCTCTATGTACCACAAAGAAGTTACCAATTGAGCTTCTCGAAGTAACATACGTCAGGCAAGCCATAAAGTACAACTTGCACACAACCTACAGACATGATGGCGTCGGATTGTAATTTGAATATTCAAAAAAACATATTTCTGCGAAGCAGAAGTTCAAACATACACCCATTTTCCAGTTTCTAAAATTCATAGAGCGGCCATGGCCTCGGAGATTAACGTGCGCAAATCTCAAAGGCCAGAAAGAGGCGCACCTAATTCCTTGCAACACCTCCAGATGACATTCACCTCTGCCGCATCGCAGCCCACACAAGAGGTCGCGCTTTTACCAGAAAGCTGGCCTTCATGCATAGCGTTCACCGCCAGCATTTGCCAGGGAACATTCATAAGCTGCAGTTGCCGGGAAGTGAGAGAAGCAGTCTGGGATCTTTGAATGCTATTGCGTTCCACTATTAAAGGCGAAGCTTAAGCTTGCTCCCAAATTTTTTACATCTCTACACGTCGCGGAAAGAGCTTAAATTTCAAACCAAACGCCATTTGCCCTTCTCTTCGCGGGCACCGCGCTCCCACCCAGACAGTCGACGTACATCGCACAAGTGCGCCTACATACATGGCAGTGCTGCAAGGTCACTCACAGCGACTTCAAGGATTAGTCAAGGCAACATCAGTTGCTTAATGTGTTGCTTCACTAGACCAATTATTTTCAAAGAAGTAATAAAACATACCAACTGAATGCCTTCGTTTTTGTTATGCTTTATAGTGCAGCGAGAGATGTACTTCCGTTTCTTCTATTTGTTCCTATGTCATGCAGCCACACGAGCTGCAAACAAAACTGTCATTTTCTGCCATCATGCTCTTCATTCATCCTCTCGCAGCTGCCTCAGCACTTGTGGCACTGACTTATACAGCTAATCAGGGTGTTTTCGTGCACAGCGCACAAAATAACCGCTGCGCCGAACAAGACAAACGCAACACCTCTCATGTGAGACTGTTGGTGGAAGTGTGCCACTCTGCAAAAACACGAGAAAAAAGAAATATATATATATATATATAAAGAAGGCGGGGCCCATGATGTACCCATTGTGCAATTGTCCAGCTCCAATGTGGGAGAATGCAGGGAAGGAATTATGCCTGCGGAGGCCAGACGGGGCGAGTGCAGAGAGCATTAGGTTGGTGGTGACGCTCGCCTCCTGAAATCGTGGTCTCGCAGCACTTCAAATATTTCTACCTCTTCTATTAGTAAACTAATCTGAAAAATTATTGTGTTAGAACACTCCTTAGAGGGCACGTAACAATTCCGTAACAATTTCCAGCATATGACCAAAATTTGCTATATGGCCTGTTGAGGAGCCCTTTAAGTATTCAACTTTTACTAACACAGTTCTATGCTCGTTATATAAACTGGAAAGAAGTTCTAAAAATATATTATACCAAGCTTGAGATATTTTAAAACCATGAAGCAGTCTTCACTACATCCATTTGTTTCTTAGCAATGTGGACTCGTTTCGCAGCCCTTAAATTCACTCAAACATTTCCAAAACCTGAAGTACATGTAATGTTTAATGGCTAAGGCACAGCATACAATTTAACTTACAAACTAAACATGAATCCTTTCATAACACCAGCCATAACAAACAGCCTTGTTGCTCTCTTGAACACGTTCACATCCCTACATGTGTAACAGGGTCACTCATTTTTGTAAAAGTCTCGTGGAACACAACTACTTGCAGGATTTTTCAAATCCGGAGGCTACATGATGGTACTGAGTCGGCACTTATGCAGGCGTGAGCAGCCATCTTCAGACTTCTCAACCTTGTAAAAGTACTCGGCGTAACCATTGCGCTCACTCAGAAGCCGCATGAACTCTTCATCGTGGGTAATGACAATCATCTGGAAGTTTCGTTGGCTCATACGTGCCTGCACAATCTTTCCCAGTGACAATGCGAGGCCATGGATGTTACTTCGGTCCAGGTTTGTGGTCGGTTCGTCCAAAGCGAGTATGCCGCAGTTATGGCAGAAGTTCTCGGCAAGTGCGAGTCTAATTATTAGCGACGCAAGCACCTTCTGCCCTGCGCTACAGCGACCACGCATGTCCTGTTCCACCTTTCCCTTCACCATGACCACTCGGTAGTTGTAGGCACGGCGAGATGACTCGAGGCCCTTTTCGTCGGTGTCGGTCCTGATCTGTATGTAGTCAATATCTTCGCCACAGTAGGTGTCCTGCCAGAGCTCCTTGATGACTCGGTTGATGTCCTTCATCTTCTGCTCATGGTACTTCAGCACTGCATAGTTGACAGCTCGATAGTACATGTCAAGGTCCTTGCTGATGAACTCTTTTACATGCATCTCTGTCAAGGCTTTCATGTACTTCTTTCCAGCATCCTTGAAATGACCGCTGAGCTCCTTCTTAGCAGCGTCAATCTTCACTCTGAGCTCGCCTTCTCGTATCTCAGTTGCTCTCTTGTCCCTCTTGAGCTTCTCAATCTTTTCTGAAATTTTGTGCTTCTCGGCATCAACGTTGCCCAGCCCGGAGCGCCTCATGTCATCCCTGATTTCTGCCATCTTGTCCACATGCTGCAGCTTCCTCTTCTGGAGCTCCTTCAGATGCAAATTGTCATTTAGCTCACGCTCTCTCAGTTCCTGGCGTGACAGACCTTGCTCTAGGCGTCTCACGAGAGCAGCCTTTTTTTCTTTCTCAGTTTCTAGTTTCTGGCCAAGTTCCTTCAGTGCCTCAAGCTTCTTCCTCACATCTAGCAGCCTCTGGGGGTTCCCGCTGGCACTGTACTCTTGGATCTTGTCGAAGTGCTTCCGAAGGTCCTCCATTTCTAGTGCACGCTGGCTGACCTCTGACCGCAGTCTGTCCAGCAGGTTCTCCGTCTCACCCACTGCGCTGCTTTTGACCGTTTGTGCCCTGTCCAGTCGGCATTGGTGCTCTTGCAGCTCTCTTCTGAGTTCTTCCAAAGAACTCTTCAGTGTCACACTTTCTGACTCCAGTTTAGTCTTTTGTTCATGCAAAATCGACTCCTCCTTCATCTTTGACTCAAGTCTCAACTTAGCACTCTGAGCATCCTTGAGAGACATGTCCAGGCTGTGGAACTGCTCCAGCTTGGAACGGCAGGCATGCAGGTTCTTATCCCATGCCTTGGCTTGGTTTGTGAGGTCCTGTATTTCGGAGAGAATGCTTTCTGTAGACTTCATGGAGCCCAGCTGTTGCATTCTGGGCGACTTGGATGCCAGGCTGCGTCGGAGCGAGTCTATGTCAAGTTCCAGGCGATCAATGCGCTCGGCTTCACTTGCCATGGAATTGGCCAGAGCCAAGTCAAACTGGCGACTATCCAGAATCTCTTCCTCCTTGCCTAGCTGAGTTTCCAGGGATGCACGCTCTGCTTTTAGTTTCTCAATCTTCTGCTTCAGCTTCGGAATTTCATAAGTCCTCAACTGTGCCATCTTTGTTTCGTCACCTTTCAGCCGTTGCATAGCATTGAAGAGGTTTTCTTTCTCAGAGATCTCGTCAGATTTTTTTTTTGCCTCGAGGGGAATCGTGTTGATGCTCCTCTCCAAGTCAGCAACAAGCTTCGCAGCCAATCCTAAGTCATTAATATCTCGTTTACAAAGAGGGCAGCATGATTTTGCCTTCAGGGACCTAACATATCTCGTGTACATGGCAAGGCTACCACTCAATGACCCCGTCTCTTCACGTGCCTTTTCAATGAACTGACTCAGGTCGCTGATGCTTTCATCTAAGTTTTCGGAACCACAAACTGCAACAATCTTTTTCCGGCTTTTTTCAAACTCGCCTTCTTTGTTTCTCAAGTCCTCAGCCAGCATCTTAAGCTGTGCTTCCAAAGAGCTCTGTTTAGCATGAAGCTTGCTTACTGTACTCCGGAGGCAGCTGACATCGCTTTCGACTTGTGCAGCCTTTTCTCTCACACATTTTCCATAGTCTGATGTGGGCATGCTGCCGAGAAGCTCTACAAACTTCGCCTCGTTCTCTGTCATAAGTGATTTAAGGTCAGCAGACTTCTCTTCAATGTCGTGTCTGATCCTCTCAAGCTCTGCTTGTTCTTTACTGAAACGTTGGGCATTCAGGAGGTCTGCATTGAGTTTGTCCAGCTTTACTGCAATTTCATCTTTTAACACTTGGCTGCTGTCAATCTTCTCTCTAAGGCCTTCGCGTGTGTCCTCCCCTTCAAGAGCCCTGATCTCCTGTCTGAACCTCTCGATTTCGCTGTTGAGTTCTCTTACCTGTGAGCTGTAGGTCTTGGCATCAAGAAGTTCCTTACGAATCCTCATAATCTCTTTAGTGTTCTCATCAATGCTCTTTCGCGCAGATTCCAACTTCTGCTCACATTTTGACTTCTGCTCTCGCACAGAATCTATACTTCCCTGCAGGGCCTTTTCCCGTTCCTCCCTTTCCTGCTTTGAGTCCTCAAAGCGCCTTTGGGCTTCTTTTTTTTTCCTGTCAAGTCCAGCCAGGACAGCCACAACTTTGTCTTTGAGAGAGTCACTCGACATGACGTCAACATTTAGACATTGGCTCTTGTTCAATCGCTCCAACTTTGCTTCTACTTTCTGCGATGTCTCTTGCACAGCTTGTTGTTCGCTCTGCAGATGACCCAATATGGGCAGCAGTTTTTTGTGTTCATCGCTATTCTTACTCATTAGTGAAGACACCTCTTGCAAGGCAGTCTTTTCCTTCTCAAGAGACGCTTTGTCCTCCAGCATCTGTACTTCAAAGTTTTCAATTTCCTGTTTCAACTGCTCTTCGGAACCAGTGAAAACGTCTTTCAGGTTTACCGTGATGCGCTTTATCTCATTTTCTGTGTACTGAAGCTGCTCCTTTTCAGCGGAGAGCTTTTGTTGAAGGCTTCGTTCTTTGTCCAGCTTGTCTTCAAGTGCCTTCCAAGCAGCGCTCAGCGGTTCCAGGCTCTCCTGAATATCGCGTATCGTGCTGGCACAGTCTTCAAGGCGCTGCTCGCACTTGGTGACCTCTTCCTCGTATTCGTCGGCCTTTTCCTTGTTCGCTCGCAGATACTTGATGGTTTCCTTCATCATCTTCATACCGTTTGTGTACTCAATTTTCTGCTTGCGGATTTGCTCCAGGGCCTTTATGTACTGGGTGGCCGCGAATATGTTGTCAAACTTGGTCTTAAGCGCCAGTCCTTCCGAGAGCGGCCAGTTGGAATCCGTCTGGTGACAGAAGATGACGTTCTCCAATATGGCACGCGGGACACCCAACAGTTCGATTACGGTGGCACCAACGTCAAAGCACCTCGGCGTGGCAGTGGTTCTTGTGCCGTCTTTGGCGTACTGCACAAGAGCAGTGTCGACGGTCTTGAACGCAGTATTCGTCTTGTTTTGACGCAAAAGGAAACTTCGCGTCAACACATTGGCGCAGCCCGTGACGTCAATAAACTTTAGTTTAATCTGTGCGTTCACTTCAGTCTCACGGTTGAGCTTGGGGTCGTGGATGAACACTTTCCCTTGACCCGGCGGCAGGTCCCCCGTGGTCGCGTTGCGCAGACATTCAATGATGGTCGTTTTGCCCGTGCCATTGCTACCCAAAATCAGCGTCAGCGGGGAAAAAAACGTCATAACTTGTCGGTCAGCTTCTTGCGGACCAAAGCTCCTGATGCCTTGAATCTGTAGCTTTTCAAGCATCGACATTTCGAGGCAGTAGTCAACTTCGTAAAAACAAAACTAATCGCCGCCTAGCAGGCGAGAACCGGCGCACGTTCCCGCGCAAGGAGAACCGCCCGCAGAGCCTGCTTGTTCCCGACTAGCTGCGACACGCTCCTGGCTATAGCCAGTCGAGCCGTCGAGCCACGAGGGTGGCTACTCGTCACGTTTGAGCCAGGTCGAAGATACATGAAAGCCATCTCCAGCCATCTGTTTCTAAACACGAAGGCAACGGAGGGCCGTTGAGGCGTGCGGTCGCATCTATGGGGACGCTACCCGTCTGATAGCGATGTTCGGCCGTTGCGGGCAGCGAACAGCTGCGTTAAAAATTATGTTGTGGCCAACGTCACCGAAGGCGTAAATGGTGACCAAAGTCATTGTAAGGTTCTTGAAGAAGAGGATTGTGCTTGCTGTCATCTTCTGTGTGTCGCTTCTGTATTGCTTATCGTCGCTCTTAACAGAGGTGGGTCGCGGTCTGCTACCTTCTCGTGTTTACGGCCGCTGGCATAACACCGCGCCTTGCTACTCGTCTGACTAGGAGAAAACTTTGAAAAAAGGTTTACCGACAGCGAGTATGCGCGTGACATATATCTACCGGTTTGTTTACACAGGGATCGTATGAGACAGTTGTGAGGCCTACACCAGTGCCACTTATTTCCTCGTGTTTGGTTTCAGGACTCGCTCGGTGTCGAAACGAACGAAACACTTGGAAAGATTTCTCTGCCACCGAGCTCCTTCAAATGGCATCTTGATAAAGAAAAGAGCAACTCGAGTGCCCCCGTTACTTGCAGAAATTCTGTACAAGGAAAAGTCCTCGTAGCAGATGACCGAGGTAAGTGGAGCTCGTCGGTCACGATTCGATTTGGGGACGGTGCTTTTGGAGAGCGAAAGGTTAATTTTTTCCAAGTTTTCCGTAATGGTCTCACGAATCAACTGCTTATCAAGCGGCAATGGACGCCTTCACTGCTGAGGGGCGATTCCTAACGATAATTGACTAATGTAAACAAGCAGCTTGTACTTGAATCTGCGTCGTGTGTTCTAGTGCATGCTTGCGTGCACGGTTATCGTCATTTGCACATCGCATATTACCGAAAGGCAAGAAGCACAACACAAAATCTGCTTACACGGTGCCGGAGCGAGTAACTTGTGCGGCAAAAAAGTGTTATAGGCGTTAATTCAGTTACAATGCGACGCGAGGCGTATGCCGTTTTTGTGATTGCTCGTGGCAACTTGAACGTAAATGCGCTGAATAGTTTCTTGTGCCTCAAGCATGCTGGAATTCACGTTGAGCTAACTTTTTTTTTCAGCACTCTTACTTTGTACACATTTTAGTGCATGCCTTTTGTAGAATGGTCATTTTGGATGCGGTATTTAACCTAAAGAAAAAATGTGCAGAGCCTGTCTGCCACAGGCCTACCTTACACACATTTAGCCAAAAATTAATACTGATTTTTTAAAAATGGTGTTGACATTGTAGGTTACGTCTGCCAAAGGTCAGAGGTTGCATCAAATGGCTGTTGCATTGCTGAAGCTGCCAGCACACGACGTTACTGCTGCGATACATGCCAATCCAATGGTTGCTGCAGCATCTACGAGTACTGCATCTCTTGCTGCATGCATCCACAAAAGGTGCCAAGAACCATTGTTTGCTGTTTGTGCGTGATGCTCTCATTCACCTCTTTATGATAACGCCTCAAGTACCCATTCTGTCATGATTGTCACTTGTCTCTCTCAAAAGTTTTGTTAGAGATACACTGAAGGGAAATATTAAGTATAGCCAATATAATGTAGTGCGGTCCTATAATTTCTAAGCATTCTGCGTTAAGAGATGGCTTAGCAACAGAGAAAGCAGGGGAGGTATTCTGTAGCAGTCCACCTAGTGGGCTGTCGATTTCAGCTGCTGCTGATTGGCTGGAGCTGCTCGGCTCCTCCTCGTACAGCTGCATACAATCAGCAGTACTCCCCCAGGTGTTCATGGCAGCACATCCCTTTGCATGGGGCAGATTCCCTGCACTGTAGCAGTAATCTTGCAAGTCACACAGTGCCAGCCACTATTGTCTTCAGTGATTCAAAAGAACATACGAGAGGGTGCCACACACTTGCGAATAGCGCTAACAGAGTCCTTCTTTAGAAAAATGATATATTATCCATGCTGCATTCAAATGTTCAAGTGCACTACAATTATTTTCTTGGTTTCAGTCGGTGCTCAGTGTAAGGACACATCGCGAGATTGTTTCATGACTGCATTTCAGTAGGGGCAGAATCAGAATGCAAAAATGATTTTTTTTTAAAGTTATTTAGGTGCAAGTTGAAGAACCTCGGGTTGTTGAAATGTATCCAGAGCCTATTTTCATGTCCGTAGTAGCCCGTGTGTTGCTTTAGGATGGTAAAACAGGGTGTCTACCATTAGGAAAAACTTGGCATTTTCAGCAAATTTTGACAGTTCTGGAAAATTTGTGGGAAAAACTGTGAATTTTCACTGTGGCTGCTTTAAAACGGGAAAATTGGTACGTACAGTGGCTATGGTGAGCTAGTGGTATGCCAAAAGGAAGCAAGGTTTTCAGATGAACCGGTACAATCTGCGAATAATGGTCAGGTAACTTGAATATCATTAAACATTATACAGGTGATGAAGAGAAAACCGAGGGTGCATATCCGGCCTTATTTGCAACTTACTGGTGGTTCTTTTTTTGAAAATTATGGGCTGGCATAGTAACTTTGCAAGCTATAAATCACTACTACTTGTGCTTGAACCTTCAGGGTCAGACTGCTGGGGAATCATCATAAATATGGTCAGGAAAAACCTGGAAGAATCAGGAAATTCGAAAGCTCCAATCTCGTAGGCACCCTGTTAAATTCTTTAATATGATCTGATTTGCTTTGTTAATATTAATTATAAATAGGGCATAGTAAGATGTCACAGGAGCCGATTCTATTGTTGCGCAGTGGTAGTGTCAATCCTCTTCCATATTTGTAATTCTCTTAATTATGAAAAGCTCTGTTCTATTCTCCAAATGTAACACATTAGACATATTATGAAATGATCCATGTGTTTAGCTTGACTTAGTAGTTGTCTTCCACTTTCCTTTGACCCACTTAATCCCGCATGGGCATGTGCGTAAGAAGGCGTTTGGTGTGTTGTGGCACCACAGACCCGAGCACATGGGAGTTGGGCCCTCCCGCATGTAGCCGTGCGTGGCATAGCCATGTCCTGGGAAAAGGGGATCCTGGGGGTTTACCCAAAGACGGGTGCTTGGACCTATAAGACCCGCTGGCAGAGGCAACACATCTCTTTGGCCTCTGCTTCACTGAGATGGCACCTCTGGACTTACCCACCCAGAAAAAATCTGCAGGTGCCTTTTCCTATCCCCTTCTTCAATCTTTTTGCTTTCTCTCCCACTTTTCCATCTTTCCTGTCTTCTATATCCAATTTTCCGGACAGCAAGGGTTAACCATGTGTAATATATCCAGACTTGGGCATATGCATTAGGTTATCATAGCTATGTACAGCTGACGTCTGCATTTCCTTTGGGTCTCGCAGCGTCTGCTTGTTGGGCTCCATGGTGACTGGCTGGCATAGCTGCCAAAATTAAATAAATTTTTATGGCTAAAATGCGTTTCCCCCCACTTGCTGATTGCCTCGTCCTAAAAGAGGGCACACCGATGAAACCTGGAGACTTTTTGTTCAGCAGAAAGGAACCTTCCCTCTCTTTCATGTTGTGCACTGTCCGAATCCTGAAGCAGAGCGTGAGAACACTATCTCCTTTCATTGTTGCAAAATGCCTTACTGATAAAATAGGACCTGAATACAAAGTTACTAAGAAGGTGAGTGGCAACCTTCTACTTGAGGTCTGCAACATCCAACAACATGGAAAATGTCGAGCTTTGTGGCATTTGGTTATGTCCCAATCACGGTGACTCGACACAGCTCCATGAATACAGTCTGTGGAGTCGTATCAGATGATGATCTTCTAAATTTGACTGAAGAAGAGCTTCTCGAGGGATGAAAGGACCAGAGCGTTATCAAAGTTCAAAGAATAAAGGTCAAACATGAGAACAAAGAAATTCCTACCAAATACCTCATTTTGACCTTTGCATCGAGTACACTGCCAGATTTCCTCAAAACAAGCTACACAAAGACACGGATCTGAGCTTACATCCTGAGCCCGCGTAGATGTTTCATGTTTCAGAGATTCGGCCATGCCTCACAAAGCTGCCGAGGCCGACTGACCTGTGCAAAATATCGTGAGTACGAACACAACACCACAAATCTGTAGTGCCATGCTCCACTGTCTGAACTGCGATGATGGACATGCAGCCTACTCTCGTTTGTGTGCCACGTGACAAAAAGAAAAAGATGTCCTTGCACTGAAGGTAAACGAGAACACCTCGTTTCAGGAAGCACGAAAAGGGATTTCATTCCTTCATACCAAAGGGTATGCCGATGCAGCACGTAAGGGCGCAAAGCCGCAGCAGACTCGGGCATCGGCTACACAGTGCGTGGCCGTGTTACCAGCCCCCTTGATGAATGCAGCCAGGGCTGCTTCGCCATCTCTGAAGGAGGGGCCATCAACCTCTGGGTTGGTGGTCTCTAAGGCTCTGCTTTTCGAGGCTAAGCCTTCTCCGCTCGAGTGAGCAGAAGTCCAGCAGCTCCCAGGAGTCGATGGACACAGCTTTAAGCCATCCAGCACACCCAGTGCGTCAGGAGCAGTGCGATTCTCGCGACCGCTCCAAGAAAGACAAAATCCGCATTACAAGGCCTGGAAAGTCTCTGTAAGCCAACATGAGTCTTCTTTGACCTTGCAGCTGCAGTGCAGAATGTTTTTACAGCACGTGCCTCTCAGCCCTTAACTTCAAGGACCTTTGGAGGCACTAGTGCTATTGCATACGTTTTATTATGTACTTGCCATGGTTGCTCAGTGGCTATGGTGTTGGGCTGCTGAGCACGAGGTAGCTAGATCGAACCCCTGGCATCAGCAGCAGCAGCCTATTTTATGTCCACTGCAGGACGAAGGCCTCTCTCTTCCTGCGATCCCCAATTACCCCTGTCCTGTGTCAACCGATTCCAACAAGCACCTGCGAATTTCTTTATTTCGTTGCACCACCTAGTCTTGTGCCGTCCTCTACTGCGCTTCCCTTCTCTTGGTACCCATTCTGTCACCCTAATGGTCCAACTGTTATCTAATCTGCACATTACATGACCTGCCCAGTACCATTTCTTTCTCCTAATGTCAATCAGAATATCGTCTATACCCGTTTGCTCTCTGATCCAAACCACTCTCTTTCTGTCTCTTAAAGTTATGCTTAATAATAATATTTGGGGTTTTACGTGCCAAAACCACTTTCTGATTATGAGGCACGCCGTAGTGGAGGACTCCGGAAATTTTGACCACCTGGGGTTCTTTAACGTGCACCTAAATCTAAGTACACGGGTGTTTTCGCATTTCGCCCCCATCGAAATGCGGCCGCCGTGGCCGGGATTCGATCCCGTGACCTCGTGCTCAGCAGCCCAACACCATAGCCACTGAGCAACCACGGCAGGTAAAGTTATGCTTAGCATTTTTCGTTCCATCGCTTTTTGCATGGTCCTTAATTTGTTCTCAAGCTTCTTTGTCAGTCTCCAAGTCTCTGCCCCATATGTCAGCAAAGGTAGAATGCACTGATTGTAGACCTTCCTTTTCAATGATAACGATAAGCTTTCAGTGAAGAGCTGACAATGTCTGCCATATGCGATCCAACCCATTTTTATTCTTCTATGAATTTTTTTTCTCATGATCAGGGTTCCCTGTGATTGACCTAGGTAGACGTAATCCTTCACAGACTCTAGAGGCTGACTGGCGATCCTGAATACTTGTTCCCTTGCCTGGCTATTCATCATTACCTTTGTCTTCTGCATATTAATCTTCAACCCCACTCTTGCACTGTGTCTGTTAAGGTCCTCAATCATTTGTTGTAGTTCATCTGCAGTATTGCTGAATAGAACAATGTCATCGGCAAACCAAAGGTTGCTGAGATATTTGCCGTCGATCCTTATTCCTAAAGTTTCCTATTTCAATAGCTTGAATACTTCTTCCAAGCACACAGTGAATAACATTGGAGAGATTGTGTCCCCTGGTCTGACCCCTTTCTTTATAGTCACCTTCCTGCTTTTCTTATGTAGAATTAAGGTAGCTGTGGAAACTAGATATTTTCCAGGGTATTTATGTATGCGGTCTGTACTCCTTGATTATGCAATGCCTCTGTGACTGCTGGTATCTCTACTAAATCAAATGCTTTTCCGTAATCTATGAAAGCCATATAGAGAGGCTTGTTGTACTCTGCGGATTTCTCGATAACCTGATCAATGACATGGATGTGGTCCATTGTAGAGTATCCCTTCCTGAAGCCAGCCTGTTCCCTTGGTTGACTTAAGTCCAGTGTTGCCCTTATTTCATTGGAGATTATTTTGGTAAATATTTTATATAATACTGCGAGTAAGCTAATGGGCCTATAATTTTTCAGTTCTTTAACTTCTCCCTTTTTGTGGGTTAGTATAATGTTTGCATTCTTCGAGTTTTCTGGGACCCTTGCAGTTGATAGACACTTTGTATATAGAGCCAACAGTTTTTTTAGCATTATGTCTCCTCCATCTTTGATTAAATCAACTCCTGTCGCTTTTCCTCGTTTCATATCTTGCAAGGCCCTTCTGACCTCATCTCTAGTTATAGGAGTTTCTGTATCCTGTTCATTATTGTTTCGAATGGAGTACTCCGAGTCAGTATAGAATTCTTCCACTGCTTTTATTATACCTTCGAAATTGCTGATATTACCCTGTAAAACCCTGTTTCCTTTCTTTTTTTTTTTCATTTTACGTCATGCCACTCTTTGGCCATGTCTGGCCCTTAATCAACAAAAATAGCACATTATTGGCCCTTCTAGTACTGATGAGAATCCGGAAAATTGACAAAGAATCCTGGATATTCTCCACAGCGGACATCACTTTTTTTTTTTTTTAGGTAATGGGGTTAGCAACAGAAAAACTACCATCCACAGGTTTTCTTTGCTTCATCACGTGTGTGTATTACAATGAGTAGTAAATTATTTGTAGCATGGTCTAGTGAAACGAAAGTTGCATGACTTCTGTATATCAGCTGAATACATTTAAAGGGACCAACAGGCAGGACTTTTCATCCGCTCGCAAAGGCTAATGTCAAGGGACCAATTTTCACCAAACTTGGAGTTCAATGGGTTATAATAATTCAGAATGAATGAAGCAAATAGAAACTCAGCATGGCAAGTACTAATTGCAAGTGCTGAGCTGGCATGTATTCATCTGCCTACTGAGTTTAAACATTTATTTCAGTTAACCTGCTCATTTTAGTGGGCACTGATAAACTGAATGCTAAGGACATGGACATCACTCAAGCCTTATCTGTCAGATCTGCATGCCCCACGATAATTATTCACTAAACACTTGTGAAACCAGTGTTCATTTGAAACTGCCCAAGGAGGAGCAGTCTGATAACATGATCTGTGGCTTCCCTACCATATATAAGCCCATTTTTCAAAGTACTGGTTGTCTTTGTTAAACATTCTGTGATCGGGATGCTTCGTAAACGTGCAAATGACTCCAATTGAGCCATCAGTGACAAGAATAGGATTGAGAACTTTTAAATGAATTCGTAAGAGAAAAATGATTTCACCTGTGTTAGTAGGGCATTCTTCTACAATACCAAAAAACGGCACTCTTGGTACGAGAAGAGGCCTGTTAGGCCAAAAAAGGCACAAAAAGTAAAGACAGGTGGCGATGCAACCTTGAAGGTGCCGCACCGTCTTGCTGTGACGTCGTGGATTTCGATGGCGTCTGCTCGGGCCTCATTCATTGTTTATCATCAAAGATGAACTACGTTGTGTTCTAAAGTGCCAAAAGTTGAAGAGGACAAGTTTTGAGAGCTTTTACCGAGTCAACACAGTGGAAATAAAAAAAAAACATACTTTGAATTCAGTGACTTCACACGACATGCCAGCGCTGAGGTTTCAGTGCAAATATTTAGAGAAGACGGTACTTTGGCCTTAATTTTCTCTTCTAATAATCAACCTATTATACTGAAATTAACTAAAGAGGGAGTTTTCGTGAATACTTTATCAGTATAAATTGATTTCATGTTTGTCTTCAGTGCATTTAAGAAATGGTGGCCTTGTGCCATGGAGTGCGAAGATGCAGTTTCAATCAACCTGCTGCAGTTGCTCAGTGGCTGTGGCACTGTGCTGGTGAGCACAAGGTCTCAGGTTCGATTCCTGGCTGCAGCGGCTTCACTCCAATTGGGGCAGAATGCAAAAACGCTTATGTACTGCTCTTTGGTTGCACGTCGTAGAATATTGTGTGGTCAACGTCAATCTGAAGCCCTCAACTACGGCATTCCTCATAGCCCCCCATGCAGTTCCAGTGTGCTCACAGTGGAACCCCACATTTAAGATTTCTGGTTAGTTCCGATCCCTCGCCTTGACAGCCACATTTCTTGTGCGTCATAAGCAGCCCACTCTAATCTGAAATATTTCAGAGCCCTCCAGTGGTGGCATCCACTGCAGATTGCAGTCCATGTTTAGGGCTTACATCCCTTCTCAAAATAAACACAGTGCACTGCTTGTCATAATTTTTCATGCTTGAGCTACAATTGTCTGCTGCACACTTGAGTGTATGAGTGATGATATATGGAGGGCTCTAAATTAATTTTCACGGTGTTGTGTAGTGTAAGTGTGCAGGGCATTGGCTTATTCCAATCCCGTTAGAATGTGGCTGCCACGGCCAGGATTCAGACCTGCGACTTTGCACTCTGAAGCACAATTCCAATGCCAGTGCCTTGCCTGGCATTCATGCTTGGCCTCTGTCTAGCCATAATGACTCAGGGCCCAGATGGTAATTACTGTATCTTGTTTGTAGAAATGAAACAGTAAATAATTCTGGCAGTTTTCCCACAATTTCTTTTCCCTCTCAGTGTGCTGGGAAGTAACCCATAGAAATTATGTCATTAGTTGTTTGACAGTGCATGTATAGTGTCTGTTGCCCTACTTTGTGTTGTTATGCTGGTTCCTTTTCTTTTTTTCTCTCTCTCTTTATTCTTGGCTCAAAGTGGTTGTTGGTTGAATGCTTCATTTTGCAACCGCATGCAGATCACAATACTGCAGAAGATCCTAGGGAAGGCATCGGACACCTTCAAAATGTTGGTGGCATCCATCACCGACCATTTTGAGCTTTGCCTCACAAAGTGCAGGACATCATCCGATGTACGTATGGCTCTCCCTTTTTCTGTGGGTTGAGCTGCTGTGGACAGTTTAAAGCCCTACCTGTTCACTTCGTCTTAAATACTTCCCGTGACACTGATGTCAATTGCCATACCTTTCTCCTTTATTTTTACGTGCATGTGTGTGTAATGAAAGAAATATCTTTAATTACCGTATGTTAGAGATGATAAAACTTTTGCCCTTAGTACAAGTGTGTGTGTGTGTATGTGTGTGTGTGTGTGCGCGTGTGTGTGCGTGTGTTTTACCGTACAGAATCTTTTAAGATCATCTGTGACAGACAGCGTAATTTTAGTCCTTGAGCTAGATTACTCGAAGCAGTGTGCACTACTCACACTAGAAATCAGAATGCATAATCAGCAAATTAACATAAGTTCACTAATTAACTTCTTGCTAAAGTACTTTACAGCACATTTTGCTATCTACAAATTGTAGCCGGTGTGCTTGCAAGGCACATCCATGTAGAACTAACTCTAAGGATCTCTTATTACAAGAAGCCAACAAACACTGACACCAAGGACAACATAGGGGAAATTACTTGTGCTTAATAAATGAAATAAAGAAACAATAAATTAATGGAAATGAAAGTGGATGAAAAAACAACTTGCCGCAGGTGGGGAACGATCCCACAACCTTCGCATTTTGCATGCGATGCTCTACCATTTGAGCTACCGCGGCACCCCCCCCCCCTTTTTTTTTTTAAGATATAACCGGTTGCCTTCACCCAAAAAAGATCACGTTCTCATGACTCCTGCAGAAGAAAGTATGTTCAACATCTGCCGCCAAGGTCTGTGGGTGGTGGCGATGGCTAACACTCCCAGGGTTCTACTAGAAAACATGAATACCCAAGCTCAATTGGCAGAGCATCGCACGCGAAGTGCGAAGGTTGTGGGGTTGTTCCCCACCTGCAGCAAGTTGTTTTTTCATCCACTTTCATTTCCATTACTTTATCGTTTTTTTATTTAACTTATTAAGCACAAGTAATTTCCCCTATGTTGTCCTTGGTGTCAATGTTTGTTGGCTTGTCGACTAATAAAAACCGGGGCCCTCGGTTAACCCCTTTCTTCTCATTTTCTAAGGATCTCATGGGTTTTGTGATATGCGCAGTGAAACTTGCAGTAAACAGGAACTGTTGTTTCACTTACTGTTGTTTCACTTACTTTTTTTAACAAAGCACTATTTTCTGCATTGAAGCACAAAATTAGTGTAACTGGAATGTCCATGTTTTCATTGCAAACTTTCGGAATGCATATCTCAAAACTGGTGTCTTCCTGAAAATTTGTTACAAGTGAGTACACCTTGCGTGCTCACTGGATATAATTAGTAAATTGTAATATGTGTCAAAGTAGTTGATTTTTAATATAATTGGTGATTAAAATAATTGGTGATTTTTTTAAATAATTGATGAATAATTGGTGATTAGAGTAATTGGTAATTTGTGCAAGTAATGTCAGCCTCATTTAGTAATTCAGCTCAATGACTAGTATTATGCTATCCGCCAAAGGCAATTAATAAGAATTCTGTGCCTAAAAAAACACCCGATATATAAGCTGCACCCCCAATTGCAAGCCTTAAAAAGGAAAGAATAACAACTGGATGCATAACTTGTGCTGACCACTGTGTGAAATATCTTTTCTGTTTTGCACAATTGCTGTCACATAGTGAAGCTAGAGAACCAATTTTCTTGTGCTTTGTTCAGTCCTCACCTATTAGCTGTTGCAGTGCCATGGTGCTTCACATCAACACAGAACACACTTATATGCAGATTTTGCTTTCAAGTTCGCATGTAGCCTGCAGCCCCACATTGTCATGAAGTTTTTAAAAATTTTCAAGCTGGTTATAGTTATGGAAATAGGTTGACTGTGGCATACATTGGGCCGCATGAAACTTGTCAACAGA
This sequence comes from Dermacentor albipictus, assembly GCF_038994185.2. Lineage (NCBI taxonomy): Eukaryota > Metazoa > Arthropoda > Arachnida > Ixodida > Ixodidae > Dermacentor > Dermacentor albipictus. The sequence goes on from NC_091822.1 coordinate 130,913,527, forward strand.
TGCAGCACCTGCTTAAGAAGTCAGTCCAGACGTGCATGCCATTGACATAGGCTGGAGTAATTTACCTCACTTACTGTGCAGCAGTGGCCATGTTTTCTCAGCTGCAGACTTTTAACGTATCAAGTTGTTGCATAGAAAGGCATGTGTGATCAGGAGAGCAGATGGAACAACTTGGTGTGGACACAGCTCATTATTGGTACCACGTAAATAGCACAAGAGAGCTAGCACTTATTGTCACAAGCTAGAGGTTGTTCTTGGATGAGTGTTGCCGTTGAGCGATTGGTTGAGGAGTTGGAAAGTGATCGCTCAAGTGGATAAGTGATTGGAAAATCACTGAGGCAACATTATGTTTGAAGCATGCTGTTGCTTGTGTGACCTCCCACTCGGCTTCAGTAATGTCGATCGAAATGCAGCACAACCTTGATTATATTGAAAATTGCCCTAGTCAATATATTGTGCTGTATATGCAGTAAGACAATGGTGGCGTAATTTGTCGCTTCTGTCTTTGTTCTACCACTTTATGATGATACAGGGCATATGGTGTTCTTAATGCATAGCACATTTTGAAGAGGTGCACAGTCTAACCACTCATCACCTGTAAAAAAAAAATAATAAGTAAAGAAATGAAACATAGGTACACAGAGAGTCAGATTTGTTATGGCACACATTGTATTGGATGTTCTGGTGCAGGACACTACTGAAAAAGCAAAGGTCAATGCCATTGCCCTCTGCAGTATACCTAATTGAGCTTGTGATGGTGGTGATGTTGTTATGATATACATATATATATCTATGCTTTTGTGACAGAGTGTTCATCATGAGAACTCGTATCGTGATCCCAAGGCGAAGCATTGCTACGCCGACGAGCCACCAGGTCGGCAAGTGGCAACACGAAGCCAGCTGATGAAGGAGTGACGGACTGGCTAGTGACTTTCTGCAGCCTTCCAATTTCTGACTGTGGGCAATCTGTTCAGCTTGCTAGCCAAGCTTATATGTTCTGGTCTTGTAGCACCTGGCTGGACTTCATTGCACTCTTAACGTGACAAACCTGATGGGGAAGCACAAGTGATAGTTTGGCATGGTGCTTGTGTGGAAGGTTGGTGTGCCTGGTGTGTTGGAAAGGGATGATGCAATCAACGTGTAACAGCAGTAAACAGGTTGCACTAGCAGTTATGTGCACTAGCTGGTTTGACCTCACTACCATTATTACTTGCTTGTTGTAGCTGTTTACACCGCAGTTCTTTGACCTGGCAAACTAGAGAAACGTAAGGCTTGCAGTACATTCTTCACACATTCAGTTCAGCCTTTCCTTGTCGCAATAGGAAGGTTGGTTTTAGTTCAACTGTGTGTTCCAAAACGGTTGCCTGTTGCCTTTGCAGTTTGTGTGATGCGCTCTGTGTGCACCCCTACAGGAAGGTATGAGAACTGCACTTTGAGACGTTGACCTTGAAGTAGTATTTCTGAATCGCACTGGTAATGAAAGAAGGGGCTCCTTGGCAAATACAGCGCACTAGTTTTCAAGGGGCCACGTGGTTGTTTGTAGTTGTGTCGGTTGTGTTTGCAGCAGTTGTTGAGGCCATGTTGGTGCTTGTTACTCCGATGGCACATACCTGAGACCCTTGTCCAAGTGATTGAACTGTGCAAAACAACACAAGGGCATTTTGTTGTCATCGTTGGAATGTTCACTATGCCAGTGGTACACCAGACAAACTGATTGGTTGAAGGCTCATCAAATAGCATGTTTTAGCATTCAGGTTTCACTCCATAAGCCCTCTCGTCATTAACAATGCAACGAAAACTTATGTTAGCCATTTGTCATGTACGGCTCTTATCATGATCAGCAAAGAAAAAAGATGTTAAATATCCAAATGCGCTCTGTGAAAATCCACATGGTGGACGAATTACCCACTACAGTTGGAAAGATTACAGTTTTTCTTAGCTTCAAACTTGCTCCATCTTTCAGATTTGCGCTGCATTTCTTGGTTAATTTTTCCAGGTCTGCAGTGGCTGCGAGTACTCGATTAATATGGCTTTTCACTGCCATCGGCCAATCTCCTGGTTTGCTCAGATGGTATTGTGGCAGCTCTGTAAGTTCACTGGCCCCAGTTTGATTGCCAGACCCCAGGAATAATTTTTAATAAATTTGTGAAGTTTACTTTTCTGAGGACACACGTGCACTGATGGAACACTCATTATCGTCCTCTGCTGAGGGATTATTTTAACTAGATTTCGATTGACAGGCCTGGGCTTGTCGGCCATAAAATTAGAGATGTATTTTAACACACAACATGCCGATTCTAATGGCCTAATGTACAGACGCAACATACAGTGATGGTAGTGGTGAAATTTGGGCGAATTGGTAGCTTTCACTGTCTGCATGTCGCTTGATTTCTTAGTATGTGTGTGCTGTGAACATCAGCGAAATGAACACTTTGATGAGTAAGACTCATTCACAAGACAGGTTAAGCAGAGGTTATGGCATTGGAGCTTCTAGGTACAAGTGTCCTTGCTCATGCTTTGTTGGAAGTGGCGACCAGTAGTCATCAGTGTGGCAGCGCTTGCTTCATATATGGGCCTCACATTCTTCACATCCTGACTTGCTTTTGTAGAATAGACATTCTGTGTCAGGCCTTGAATTGTAAAATGGGTGCACTTCTTGTCTTGAGTGAATTCTATGTACTATAATGGCAATTCCTTGTGGGCTTTGTGTGACTCAAGAACTGTCTTCTTTAAAGGGTAGGCCATTATGCAAAAAAGAGGTGAGGCGTGCAGACAGGACACAAGAGTAGAGAAGTGGACAACACGAACGCCGACTATCAACTGAAGGGAGCACTGAGGCAAAAAAAGAAAGAAGACACAAAACTCATCTGCGCAAGCTCAGGAATGCCACGTGTCAGTCGGGTACACGTGCCGGTCTACGTGAGAGATAACTGTTAAGGCACTTAATCTCTTCCTTATGTAAAGTCATCGAAGGCTGACTCACGCACACACTTCCACCATTATAGATATGCCATGCCTCTACCACAATATGCATGTCTTCATTCTTATGCCTGTACACAGGCATAAGAATAAGGTACAGGCATAAGAATGAAGATACGTGTCTTATGGTAGAGGCATGGCATATCTATAATGGTGGAAGTGCGTGCGTGAGTGAGCCTTCGATTACTTTACATAAGAAAGAGATTAAGTGCCTTAATAGTTATCTCTCACTTGCTCACTCAACTTGCTCGCTCACGCGACTGACACGTGGCATTCCTGAGCTTGCGCAGATGAGTTTTGTGGCTTCTTTCTTTTTTCACCTCAGTGCTCCCTTCAGTTGATAGTCGGCATTCGTGTTGTCCACTTCTCTACTCTTTGTCCTGTCTGCACGCCTCACCTCTTTTTTGCATAATGAATCCTTACCAACTAGCTCAGCTTTCTGTTGTTTTGAGGGTAGGCCACTTTTGTTGTTTTTCAGTTGTAGGAGTATTCATCAAATTGGCACAATTTGTAGGTCTTTCATTGGCCTATGTTGGTTGAATTTTGTGTACATAATGTTTATTTCATGTTGTGTAAACTCCTGTACAGCTCACTATGATAGTCATGTACTTATGTTCCAAGCTTCTGTCGAGATTCCTCCCACTGCATGCTCCTTTTTATGGTAATCTTGAACTAGAGTGGAACCTACACCATCTGCCCTTGTGCCAAAGACTCGGCAGACAACGCTCTGACCCGGAGGGAGGCTTGGTTTCCCACGTTTACACCCTTTTTTTTTTTTGGCTCATGTCTGGTGTAGTTTATGCTCCAGTGCTAGATTCTTGTAAAATAGAGTACAGCAGACAGGTGTTTATTATGTAGGCCACACACCACCCTCCTTGTAGTTTCAAAATTTCTGATAAAATTTAGTGCCTACTTGTATCCGGTGCTCTCGTAAAAACGTTTTGAAGGAAGTGAGTGATGAATTTGCTTGATGCACTATGACCTTTGTATAAGTGGACTCGAATGCCCTGTACACAATTGTAATGTGTACATTTTCTGGCATTTTATGTTGGGATTTGTATGTTTTGTATTGTGAATATTGTAGTCAGCTGCCTTTATGCCTGTATATAGCGGCCTGTCTTCGTATTTTGGAGGGAAAGGGTCTCAGTATCAATTTAAAAAATAAAGATGTTTACACTGTCATGTGTGTGTGTGTGTGTTTGCTTATTCAATTGCAGGAGCTCACAGTGAAAGGAGCTTTGGTCCAATTTAGAACTGTGAAATGCATCTACCATAAATAAAAGAAATATGTATGTATCGTTCAGTAAGCAGATGCACCCAGGGAGTGGTGACACCTGGAATTGGTGTATCAGAAGTGCTGTTTAGGAACTTGTGCTGTTCACTTCAAGGAGTAGAATTCGCAGCATTTATGGTGCGTAATCTTTTTCTGTAGTGTACCTGCAGAATTTTGTCTTCATTGCTCTACACAGCGGTGTGTTTCGGCTGCTGCATGCATTTAATGGCTGCATTCACCACGGCGCACCGATGTTTATTATCGCTGTTGATCCGCCAGCTGGAACGAAACGACTTGATAAATGGCACCTAGATACCGAAACCGAAAGTAGCTTCTTTTCGAGCACTAATATGGCTGATTGGAGTTGAAAAGCAAAGGTTGAATCGTAAAGGAAGGAAAAGAAAACTGCTCATAACGGTGTTTCCCGCCTGTTGCATAGGTATATATGAATAGAAACCATTTACTTCGCCCCGCACTTTTTGATGAGTCAAACTATTCGCCTCCCGAGCGCGCAGTTTTCGAACCGTCATTGCTATCAGTGATGCGACGTCGCTGGCGTGCACGCATCATCTGTGGCGCTATCGCACTGCCTGGACTACGAAAATTAAAGTCAGTAGACGGCAATTTGCCGTAATGATTAAAAGCACTACTCGGTGCGCTGTGACATCTCTTATTTGTGCGCTGCTGATTTTCCACACGGCGCACGCGAAAGGCAAGTACGCGTATCAGTTGCTTCTAGCAGCTCTTTGCTTGTGATGAAGCGCGCTTGAAAGACACGAGAAACAATTTGGTCCGAATGAAAGCAACGTTGTCATTTCTAAACATTTGTTGGGAACTGTGTCAGTCATAATTTGTTTGCATGATGCGATCATGCAGTTGTGTTGTCGAGCAATCTTCGACATAATCGCTTTGCCATCCTTCAAAATGAAAAACAAAATATCTGTAGTAATGATGTGATTTGTTTTGTATCGCCGCAACTCGTAGTTGCTGTTTTCTACGTCAGCATTAACGCTTGAAGGGCATTATACAATAAACTGAATTGCAGTGTAGTTGAGCGTAGCACGGTATGCGCGTTATACCGGTGTCACACGGCCACTTTCGATCGTGAACATGCCCGATCCGGATCAAAATTCCCGACTGCGATTGGCTCCCTCGCCCAACTTGCGCAAAGGAACCAATCACGACCGAGAATTTCGATCCGGATAGGGCTTGATCGCGAGCAAAAATGTGCCGTGTGGCACCCGTATTAAATGTTCGTTTGCAAAACGGTATGTGTTCAAATATAAAGTCACGTGCGCTGTCTTGAAGCGAAACACGACAATGAGCTGCTGGCCTTCCAGGCACAGTTAATCTGCGGATAATCTTTATGTAAATTCTGTTTTACTGCCTGAGGCTCAGAGCTCTCGTGATCTAATTTAGTAACGATGCGAGCACTATGTAAAACTCGTGCAAAATAATGAAAAAAGAAGAGATAGGATGAGAACTATAAAAAATTGGTTTTCGTTAAACAATGCCATGAACCGTTTCTGCATTAAAGCAATCAAAGGGCGACGGTGCGGTTCAAGAGAACTCGTCTTGCGGTTATACTTGACAATTAAATGGTGCTTTTCTTGCAGGACGTGTCAATGAAAAAACAAGTGACTGGTATCCCAGCAGCTACACCACAACGCTATGTGGGGGTGTCTTAGCAGTGCTATTTTTTGTTGTTGCTCGAGAAAAGCTCAACCTTTCCAAAATAAAGGTGACTCTAGCATATCCTTTGTAATTTTAAGCTTTCCACCTTTGACAGCTTATCGTGGAAGCATTGCTAATTGTTGATTTGCGCCTTGTATGTTTCAGACACAGGACCCTTTTAAACAAAGGCAGAGGAAACGTAATGGGAAGTCGGTGAAAGTCCTGTACGGGACTCAAACTGGAAATGCAAAGGTTTGTTGTCCGCTGTATCTTATTACAAATTGATGGTGGTTAAAAGCTGCCTAGTTGCTTGCATTGTAAACTATGACCAGTGCACCAGATAGGGACAGAAATTAGGAAGCCCACAGCAATATTCTCGGTTGATAACATTCAAAAGTATCACTTTCAGCGGATGCTAGTGGGCTAAGCTAGCAGGCATAACGCCTGTCACTTTACTGAGGCATTGCACCAGATGTCGAATCATGCAAAAGTGAAAGTATTCCCTAATGTGATTTACTGAGAGTATATGATCCCACTGCCTGCTTCACCTAGACGCACCAGTTTGGCTTGTGCATTTCTTTCTATGTCTTTAACATTTCAGTAGTGGTTTTAAGCCTCTGTGTTTGCAAGCTGGCAGTCACTTCTCATTGTATAATTGTTCATAATAATTGCGTTAATTGACAATGCATTTTGTTTGTAGGCACTGTTTTCCATTGGTCAGCCACCTTCGTCCATCGTCGTGATAGGCTCGCATCTGCTTTTACAAACTGTTCTGGCATCAGAACTTTTTTGTGAATAAGAGCCCAGAATCATTTCCCATCCCTTTTAGACCAAAGTTTTACAGTTTGTTTCGAATGCCGTTGCTTTTTTAGTTGTGACAATGGATTTTAGCAGTAATTTCTTTCTTTCTTTCTTGTGCACAGATTTTGTCGGAGAAACTTGCGGCTGAGCTGGACGCACTGGACTATGATGTGGAAATGGTCAACTTGAAGCATGTGGAGCCAGAGGAATGTCTGCTTGGTCAGGTAGGGGGTACTTGGCAACTTGGCAGGTGCCTGACAGTAGCAACTCACTCCTGTTGGGAGACAGCAGCAGACTAATTGCTGGGTGTATTTCGTGATCGTATTGCACTTGTATTTACTTTGTTAAAATAGGCACACTGCCGCTGGCCGTAGAAGATCCCTTTCTTTGAGTAAGTTTAGCATATTAACATACAAAACTATTAGCTAACGGCTGCTGTGAAATACAAAAACTAGGTGATGCATGTGATCAGCTTGCTACAAGCTACTATTGCAACTTGCGATAGTAGTGCTATACTGCATTTGTTGAAATTTCCCAAGCCTCACTTCAACGACAAGTGTCACATGCTGTTGTCAAGCTTGGATAGTTGTCACATTGAGTAATTTTACAGCCTGCGGCCTCCCAATACTTTAGCTTTGTGCTCAACTAAGAAAGAAAGCATCAGAACATGGCACTGTGACATGTTCCACCAGAACAGAGCATGGGAAGCCATGTTTATGAGCTCCTGTATTTTGATTTCATTGCAAAATAAACATCTTTGCAGTTGTATTTGAAACATAAGCGGTGCCAAGCAACTGCCTATGTCATGCATGCACAGTTCCTTGCATAATTTGCAGCAGCATTGAACTAGAACTTTTCAATCTTGCGTAGCACATCTCTCCACAACCAAACTTTCTCATTTAAGTTTCAGAAACCTGGGATATTGGATTTTGACATACTTGTCTTCAGTAGCAGGTTCAGTTTGTGTGGCCTGTCTTGAACTCACACAGAATGGAAGCCTATTTCGAAACTGGATAGACTATTGAAATTTAGAACCTATCTGCTAGAGTTATTATAACAACAGCCATATCAGCTGTGTTTCTTCACTGACATGCTGTTATTGCCTTTTATGTTGGGAATTACAGGTGAAAGCAAAGGGCCTTTGTATCTTCATCGTGTCAACATACGTGGATGGATCAGCACCAGATGAAGCCACATGGTTCTACGATTGGTTGAAGGATACATATGCAGATTTCCGAGTGCACAAATACTACCTCCAGGGTCTTGACTACGCCATCTATGGCCTGGGAGACTCGGCCTATGGTGACAGTTACAACAAGGTACATTTATCAAAATTAAAGCATTGGTTGTTTTCAATTGTTTTCTTCATCTTCTATGGTCGGGTACAACTTTAGAAGGCAGCGGCATTTGCCCCTCAAAGACGGATGCACATGAGCCTCCACCAATGGGCGTACACTGACGTGGTGAGCCGGACAGACGGTGACCTCATCGTCGGAGAACGTGGCAGCCCGCACTTCGAACTGGGCCGAGTCGTTTCAGCGGGGCTATTTCTTTAGTGGCTGGGGCAATCGGCTGCCGCACTTCGGTCATCTGGGTGGGGCCTCTCCTGTCTTCTTAAGGTGTATCTGACTATAGTGTTTAACTAAGCTGTGTCCGCCTTTTCACCCAATTTTGGCACTGTATACAAGAACCCATTATCCCTCAAGAGAAAAGTGTATAATAGCTGTGTCTTACCAGTACTCACCTACGGGGCAGAAACCTGGAGGCTTACGAAAAGGGTTCTACTCAAACTGAGGACGACGCAACGAGCTATGGAAAGAAGAATAATAGGTGTAACGTTAAGGGATAAGAAAAGAGCAGATTGGGTGAGGGAACAAACGCGAGTTAATGACATCTTAGTTGAAATCAAGAAAAAGAAATGGGCATGGGCAGGACATGTAATGAGGAGGGAAGATAACCGATCGTCACTAAGGGTTACGGACTGGATTCCAAGGGAAGGGAAGCGTAGCAGGGGACGGCAGAAAGTTAGGTGGGCGGATGAGATTAAGAAGTTTGCAGGGACGGCATGGCCACAATTAGTACATGACCGGGGTTGTTGGAGAAATATGGGAGAGGCCTTTGCCCTGAAGTGGGCGTAACCAGGTTGATGATGATGATGATGATGATGACAAGAAAGAGCTCCTGATTTTTCTCTGTGTTTATAGTTTATGTTGCTTTCCCCTTGTTATGTGTTCTGGTTAGTGCAAGCCAACATTATAAAAAGCATTTATTTGACATCTGCAAATATATAGAATGAATTTTCAGATCTATATATTAATGCACTGATCAGGCCTTGGCCGAGCATCCCGTGCAGTACTAGAGCAGTACATCCCAGTTTCCCTGCAGCCCACCCCCCGCAAAGTGAGGTCCTATGTGAAGCTTTGCTTGTTCGTATTAGCTTTCTCCATTGTGATCCTGGCCACGGCGGCCGCATTTCGATGGGGGCGAAATGCGAAAACACCCGTGTACTTAGATTTAGGTGCACGTTAAAGAACCTCAGGTGGTCGAAATTTCCGGAGTCCTCCACTACGGCGTGCCTCATAATCAGAAAGTGGTTTTGGCACGTAAAACCCCATAATTTAATTTCTTTTCTCAATCGTGCTTTCCTAGGTTGCCAAGGACATGGATTTCTGGCTGTCAAAACTGCATGCAACACCGGCGGTTCCCCTTTGTCTCAATGATGAAAGTCATGATGAAGGAAAATATGGTAAGGACGCTTCTGAACTCAACAGACATTTGCGTAATCAAACTTTGATTTATTGTCAGAGTTCCAAAAGACATGGGGCAGGAGAAATAAGTAAAGTCACTGCTATTTGGTCCTTGTCTATTGGTTTAGTATAACAGAACGAAAGGGGTCAGGATACAAGCAAGGGCTAACGGTCGCCTTGGAAACAGTGACTGTCCCTGCTTGTCTTATCCATCTATATCTTGCGCTGTTGCACTAATAAACCAAAGGTTAATGGGTCAGTGTGTACTGAAATGTGGTACATGCAGTATAAATTGTAAGCTCTGGGAAGCTTAAATTAGGCTGAGTTTGGCAAAAAGTGCTTTTTTAACAAGTTAACCGCCGCTTCTTGCTTGGCAGCGGCGCACATTCTTCAACTGGACCACCATAGCAGGGGAGGTATTCTGTAGGATTCCACTTAGAGGAGTGTCCGTTTTGGCCGCTGCTGATTGGTTGGGGCCGCTCGCATCCTCCTCGCTTGTACAGCTGCATCCAATCAGCAGCGGCCGAAATGGACAGTCCACTAGGTGGACTCTTACAGAATACCCACTCTAGAAGTCCTCTCCTTTCACACTTGTCACTTGTTGCAACAAAATTGCAAGCAACAGTCTTTTTGCTTAATGGCAGACAAAGGTTAAACCATAAATCAAGTTACGGTGACAGTCATCATCATCGTTATTAGTCTATATTTAAATCCACTCCCAGAAATTTTCAGTTATCCGTGTCACACATCAGCAGACTCCACCCTATGCCTCTCTCAGCTGCAGTTAGGGTTTTTTTTTTTTTAACCCTTTTTGTTACTCTAAGAGGCCGCAATTCATCTACTTTACATATCGCATGGTCTGTTGAAGTCCGCTTGTAGCTAAACTTCTCTAGAATGTGGGCTACTCGCTTGCAATTTTTTTTTTCCCCTTCTTAGCTACAGGGAACGATGGCACATGTCTTCTTCAATTTAATTAAGCCTCCCACCATTTGTGGAGCACTCGCATCTCCTACGTCTCATATTCCATCAGTTTTGCCATGGCTGTAGTCAGAGGCCTTATGTTTTGTGTTTGCGGGGAGTCACAGGGCAGCACATAGTTTGCAATGCCCTTGCAAATAGTGTGAACCGAGTGGCTTACAGGGTTTGAAACAGCCAGCTTTTCTAATGGAAAGCTGTAGGATATCACTGAAGCATCGCCTACTCTTTCCTTTTATACCCCTTTTTCTTACTTTTTTTTTTTTGCAACTCAGGGACAGGCAAGTTTCCAGCTTGGAAAGACGACATTGTAGCATACCTGAAAGGAACACCATTGATCACCACGCAGCCTAGTGAACCTCGCCCTGCAGTGAGTAACGTTCAGTATTGTTTGAAATGGTTGGGATGCTCAGAGTGCTGTTACATCCAGTAGTGAACATCGTCTTGAGAATCAGTGAGAAAAATAAGGTGAAGGTTTTGACTTTTTTCTGTCAAAACCTTAACCATAAGTGTCAACCACAGGGATGGGGGAGGGGGGTTCCCCTCACCCCCACCTTTCTGACTGAAAACCTCAGGCAGCCCCAATTACCTGCTGCATTTTGTTCTGGTCCTATAATATACTGCTGTAATGGTAATAGTAAGATTGACTACAATTCCCAGGAATGTCATTATTAAATAATCTACATACAACCCATCAGCAAGTCTTGGCTTCAACAAGTCTTTGTGAGCTTTGCAAGAACCTGTTAAAAAACTTCTGAGTGTTCTTACATTCTTTATCTGTTCCAAGTCACCACCAACTGCACCTTTCGGTTAAAAACTTCGCATGACCCAGGAAAAACGGGAATTATACGCCTCTGATTGTGCAGTTGTCATGCAGTCATTCATTGTCTGTCGTTTCTTATGATTGTGTCTTGGGAATGTGACGTGTCCAGACAGCCAGACAGGAAACAACGAACTCTGAAAACATACACTTCTTTATTGGATAAACTTGTAGCTGCAAAAGAAAACCGTAGATAGGTAGAGGCAGTGGTGATGCTGACAGCACAGTTGGCAGTCATCAGATTTAGTGACACAGGGTGTCTACCAACCGGGAAAACCGGGAAAACCGGGAATTCTCAGGGATTTTGAGTAGTCTGGAAAAACTCCGGGAAAACTCAGGGAATTTGTGCTTCTATCAGGGAAAATTAGCTGTAATTTTTTTCGAGGGTCAAAAGTCGCGGGAATGCTGGCTCGAGAAACAGACAGGACTCATAACGAATCATCGTCGGTTGGAGGAGTTGCCAGTGTACAGTCAACGACCGACTTTCCGGATTCCCGATAACTCGGACGGCTTCGCGGCACCACCACGTACCCCAAAGAGTCAATGTATCACAACGTCTGAAATTTCAGACGCAAGAACTCTTCGCCGTCCGATTTTTTAAACGTTTTGCGTCATCGCAGGTCCGAGACGGCATTAATGAAAACCACCACCGCTGCTATTTTGATTACCTCGCCGCCTTGAACCGGTGCTCTCGCACGCAGATCCGCTGGCAGCCGTAGCCACCACTGCGGCAACGCTAGGCCTAGCTGCTTCGACGTTCGCTGTTAAGCATCTTGTCGTTCGGTGCCGGGTTTCTTCATTTCTCCGCTGACAGCAATAATTTTGTCTTCGAAGCTCGGAAAGCACGGCGCATTGCATAATGCTCTTTCCCGAAACTGCTTCGCCTCATTACAGTTGTGTAACGCAGTGAAGCGTAACAAGCGTAGGAAGGGGCAATTGTCGCGGGACACTGTATGTATTCCTTAATTTTACACGTGTGCACCCGCCCTCACCTGTCACAGTAGGAGCACCGATATGCCTAATAAATGCACTGACAGGCATTCAGAGCTTATTCAGACGTACATGTGTCGATTTTAGCCCTTAAGGGCAGTAAAAGACATGGATTTATTTTTTCGGACTGCCTGATTTTTCGGAAGTTCTCGCGGCCCCTAGGGGGTCCGAAAAATTGGACGTTGACTGTAAATTGACCAAGAGTATTCTTCAAATGGTCCGTGGGGCGAACGCGCGGCGAAAGGAGGACGAGAACAGAAAGGATCGACGCACTGAGGAATTAACGGGGAATTAAGTATGCGACCGCTTCTTTGAAGGAGCCTGCACTCAAAAAACAAATTGTTGGCTGATGCTGAGATGCAGGTGTCCCTCATCCAAACCGAAATAAACTCTTTAAAGCAGTGAAACACAGCACTGAGGCGTCTTGCGCGAGCTTAGAGTATGTCAGCACAGTTGCATGACACTGAGCATGCTATCAGTTGATAGAAATAGCTCATATTCGAAAATATTTCCTTCTGTATGCATCTCCTTTTTATTTGTACTAGAGAATGTCCAACGCTTTTTGGAAATTTTTTCGAAGACATGTTATTTGCTGTGCATTTTAATAACCCCTCCCTTATATTATTTTTTTGAATAAGATAAACACTACTCCTTAGTATTCAAATTGGATTAAGTCGGTTTTCTTTAAAATTTTTTTCATATGCTTACTAGAGAGTGACAGCATAGGGCGATATGATTTCAGCGCGACTTGACATAAAACATAGTTCTGCATCACTCAGGGAATTTTGCAAAAGCACTCGGGGAAAACCTGGAAAACTCAGGGAATTTGGAAATGTCAACTTGGTAGACACCCTGTGACAGTGTTGGCATTTAGCCCCTTATGGAGCGGCGTCATGGGTTCTGGACTAGCTGGCAGTCATTGTAGGGGTTCATTGCCTACATATAAAATGACAGACTTGTCACACCAGGAACTACAACAGTTGAAACATAACGGCAATTTTAACATACCTAATGCAGTAGACTCTCATTCCTACGTTTGTGGGGCAAAAAATGCAAGCTGGTAAGGCCTGAGCAACTCGAGACGCACAGTGCTATTTTCCTATTGTAAGTGTTCTTATGTGGCGATGGGAAACCAAAACTAGATCGAGCTGGTGGGTGACGCCAGAATACGATTACACCAGAGCGAAGCAGGGCATTCACTTCGTTCCGCCGGTAGCAGAGAATGGCGGCACGGTTAGGTTATCGCCTATCAAAGCGTGCAGCACGCCTCAAACGGCGGTATGCCACACTTGCTGCGAAACAGATAGGTGAAGATGCTTATCACAGAAGGGTTGGTGGTGATAAGAGATTTGCTGGAAGAGGAAGCCGAGTGCATACCAGCATTTTTTACATGACATGGGTGGGCAATTGCTGCAGGGATGCTGCCATGGAGGGCGCCTACTTCTCTTGATTGCACGTGCCTCTCGCCTTCCTTTCTTTTTTTCTTTCTTTCTTTCTTTCTTTCTTTCTTTCTTCTTCTTCTTCTTCTTCTTCTTCTTCTTCTTCTTCTTCTTCTTCTTCTTCTTCTTCTCTCTTTTTTCACATGGGACCTAGCGGCCAGAAAACGTATCGTGCCATTGCGGTTTGGCGATGGACTGAACAGTGATGCCAAAAGATAGTTTTCCTGGAGCGTATTAAGTGGTAAACAAGACGCTTAACTGTATTGTGCCATGTTATGTGTTCTTGATCACGAATGTTGACGCCAGGAAACAGTGCAAAGGGGGATCGTGTCTAGGTTATACTCTACCTCAAGCTTATATTGAACAGGGACGATGCGTAATCACGCAGACAGTGTGTAACCCAAGCAATAAATAAGGACTATGAAACAGGGTTCACATGGCAACTTCCTAATGTTGTACTAAAACTGAGCAAATGCACACTTCTTTAGGTGGGATGAGTGACCACAAAAAAAAATGGTATTCATTGACTTTAAATGCCCAGTTTTAGGGGCATTTGTAGTAGTGTATGACCTAATGGTACTCTTTATTCTGTATTTGTTACAATGCGAAGTGGTAATTAACTGACTGATTGGTTCCTGGGCGTTTTCAGTCAGAAGGCATGGCTTATGAAAGCTCGAGTGATGAAGGTGAACCTGAACTGATTGACTTGGAAGACCTTGGCAATGTACGGGGCACTGCCAAGCTGAAGGTGAGTGCAGTTGGTCGCACATTGTATTGTAGCTTGCCATCTGGCACAGTGTTGGCTGCAGCAGGACCTTTAAACTTCGCATAGATGGGCAGGACAGTTCACATACTCTCTCTCCCTTTTGTCTTTTCTTACTATGTGGTGAGTTTTGCAGTGTGTTCTGTGTGACTACCGACATATGTTGTGTGACTACCGACATATTCAGATACGGCTGATTCAAAGCTTTCGTCAGTGGACAGTGCTGCCTTGGAGACACTGGACTGTGTGCAGTGCATTGTACGCAGCTGACCATAAGGTGTAGCCCGTGGTGCATTCTAGTTTTGCCCAACAGGTCCCACTGTCTTAAAGCTGGTCTCTTGCTGGCAGCATTTATTCATTTTCATGCATGGCACTGCCAAATAAAAGTAGCTGGTTAAAGCTAAGGGTCTTACATATTTTTACCATAAAATCCTGAGAGATAGCCCACCTAAAGTCAAGAGAAAATTCAGTGAAAATATGAAGTGGACTAACTTTCAGTGTGGTGAATATCTTTCAGGAGGGTATCACTCAGTTTTTTTAAGCCAGGAGCGTAGTCGGGATCTATCTCTCGGGATTTTAATTGATGGCAATTAATGGGACAGGTACAAACGATGTCAAATGCTTTATGAAGCAAGGCATGTGCAGAAAATTGCTTGATTGCTGTGAAGCCTAGGCTTCACACTAATTCAGCCTGGAGTTCATGGAGTTGCAGCCTGCAGTGGAATGTCCAGCAAAAACACTGCCAGATTCTGGCAGCCAGGACATACACTCTTGAACAAAATTACACCTTTAGGGTCGTATCTTGCCACACAACAATAATCGTCATCTGTCTTGCTTGCGTTTCCATTCTTGAGAATGCTTTGCTCGCTGCTTTCCTGTCAAGAATGCTCTGTCGTGCTGATAACGCACATGCCGTTTGTGACTTGGAAGTACTGGGCTCGCAGCTTTATAGAAAGGAAATGCGGACAAGACCGATGACGATTATTGTTGTGTGTCAAAATACGACCCAAAGGGTGTAATTTTGTTTAAAAGTGTAGAGGTAGGGGCACATTGTCTGCCAAACACACATTTATAGTAATTCAATATAACCAAATCTATTATACTGAGGAGCACTGCAAAATAAATAACACTGCACACATTTTGAGAGCCCTCAAATACCATATTCACTAGTTTCTCGCACGCTCTTAATTGTAATGGGCACCCAATTTTGCACAGCCAGATATGAAAAATGTCATTTTCTCAATTGTAATGCGCACCTAAGTTTTTATGCTTGAATAAAATTGTGCAGAAAGCATCGACAGTGATTTTCAGCATAAGCAAATAGCCGAACATTTCAAGAAAGCTATTCTCTTTATTAAATGAATGGTGTGCTTGGTAGCGTATGTTTGTTGCAGTGAGGATATTTCGATAGGGTTTATTGTTTCACTGCATAATTTCGTAGAGAACAGAGCCATTAACCAGCGTATTTGCAGTTGTAGTGTATGTAGACAGCATGTGGGCATCTGAAAAAGTTGTAATGTTTGCTGTTCAGCAGCGAACTCGCCCTGCAACTCAGTAGCTTGAGCACGCGCTTCCTGTGCATCAGTATCTTTGCATTGGCAGTGAAAGACCGACCACCGACCATTTAAAAAAAAAGCGGGCGAAAGAGTCAACAAAAGCTATTCGCTTTGAAATGAAAAGTGCAGTACCTTAATTAATTGCTTTCTCACAGCATTTTTATGGAGAAATAGTAGTGATTTGTTCTCTCTCGAAAAAAAAAAAGAAAGAAAGACATTTTAAGCTCTAAGGCTACTGGAAGTGCAATTTGAGTATCACCTATAGCAGTTTTATAATTTGTGCACTATTCTAATGCACATGTCATTTTTAGTTAACTTTTCCAGAAAAATAAAGTGCACGTTGGAATTAAGTGAACATGGTAATGTTAGCTGCTTTACAATATAAATGCAGTCCTACTCACACGTGGCCTGAGCTTAAGCCCAGATCCTTAACCAGCTGTGTCTACATGCAAGCTGTTATGGGCAAACTGCATGGGAAGCCATCCTCTTTCTACTCTTTCGTAGAAACCACACCCTGTAAACATTTGCCACCAGTAATACTTTCAGGCTGAAAGAAAGAAGCCTGGAAAGAAAGAAGCCAATTGGAAGAGCTATTGCTGTAAACTGGTATAAATAGGTAATGTGGCTTCGCTCCATGTCTGGCTGCTTAGCATTCCATGGATGCCCTATACTCGGTGCCCAAAAGGTACTCGCCCTGATGTTGCACACAATTGCGAATGAGTAAAGAGAAATGCGTGTTCTCCTTTGTTCCTTCTCATTCACATTTCAGAATGGCTAATTGGGGTGGGCGAGTCAAGCGCTTTGCTTGTGGGCTTCTGCTTGCACTTGGCTCACTCTCTGCTCTTTGTCATTGCCCTTTCTCGGTTTGTACAGTCTAACCTTGTTATAGTGATGTCACATCTGACATGAAAATACCTTTGTTACATCCAAAATTCATTGTAAACATACATTTGTTGCATGCCAGTGTCGGGGAGAATCATTTTAGATTTCCGTCGTAATATTTGGTAATTCACTATATGTCTCTGTTCACTGCATCGAAGTTCGACTGTACTCGTTTCCAGTTCACACAGGTTCAGTGTGGGGAAGGCATGCATCTGTGTCTAAGCCTGTTTTTCTGCTCCCGTTTTTCTACTAGTGTTGAGGGAGTAGGCTTTTAAACTATGTGGTCTTGTGCATCAACTGTCATGTTCTATGCATTAGTGCAAAAACCGAACTCCTTGAAGTCTACTTGAACAAAGAAAGACATGCAAATGTGGACTTATTCTTGCTCTATTGAAGGCAGTGATGTGACATGTTGGACCCAAAGACCTTATTGAAACAGCTTTAGGGCGCGCTTCTCTACTTAAGCATGTAAAACTTGCTCAGCATACTGAGGCTGTCATAACAAGGCCAGTGGAATGATGCCGCACTTTTCTCTTGGTTCACATGGTGACACTCGTGGCTTTTCCCATTTTCTTTTGAAGTAATTCAAATACATATACTGCAGCTTTGACAGTACATCAGATGAGTCTGATGATCAGCCTGCAGGTGCAAGCCCATGGAGCAAGGCATATATAACCACTGAGTCCCCTATGGTTTGCAGGAGCAGGAGTCCAAAACAGCCAAGGGTGGAGAGGCTCGACGAGACATGCTGACCCCGCTGCTGCGCCAGTCGCTGGGAAAGCAGGGCTATCGCCTCATTGGCTCCCACTCTGGGGTGAAGCTGTGTCGCTGGACCAAGGCCATGCTGCGCGGCCGTGGTGGCTGCTACAAGCACAGCTTCTACGGCATCGACTCACATCGCTGCATGGAGGCCACCCCAAGCCTCGCCTGTGCCAACAAGTGTGTCTTCTGCTGGAGGTAAGCTGCTCGCGGCCAGTGCTTGGTGACATCCGATGCCGATGTCAGATTTTCTGCGACACGGGCTCCTTAATGCTGTCGTGTTAGAACTCCATAAAATTTAGTGGAACTGATGGAATTTCACATGGAGAGCTCCAAACTAACTTCAACAACCTGGTACTCTGGTGCTGTTTTTTTTCCCCCCCACCACAGCTGGCAATTAAACCTGTAATGTTGTTCTCAGCGATAGACCACCATAGCCACTGAGCCGCTATACTGAGTAATGCTCACAAACTTACCCCTTGTGGTTGGAAAGATAGTCTCGGTCTGTATATTCTGCAGATCTAAGTTGGGCTATACAATGCATTGCAGACACCACACGAATCCTGTGGGGACTGAGTGGAAGTGGAACATGGACACACCCGAGATGATTGTGGAGAATGCACTGAAGAACCACTACAAGATGATAAATGAGTTCAAAGGTAATAAACAAGGACTACCACTTCTTGTGTGACTGCTATATTGCTGTAAAACAAACCCATAGGATTATATACTGCTGCTTTAGAAACCTTTAATGTATATACTAATATCGACAATGAAAACCGAGGTATAGTTCCAGTCTGTGCTTGTAATGCAAATGAAAGAGGAATACAAATTAGCACAGCGACTGGGCTTCTCTGACATAACATTGAATGTTTTGAGAACTCTCTGATGGTGGCAGCAAGAGTGAATCAATTGAAATGGAGTCCATATGAAAGCAAAATGAAGGCAAGAACTTTTGCAAAGGTGGGAAAAGCCAAATTAAATTAGACAAAGAATTTCAGAACAAACGGCTAAATTTTTATAGCAGTCCACATTTTGTGCGAATTGTTGACAGATTTCTAGGAGCAAATCTGGCAATGTTGAGGCAGCTGGCTGCAGTGGGCCTCTTCGATTATCAGTCTCTGACAGTCCTGGACTGCCTGAGATGCTGCATACGCAATGCTCATTGGCTGAAAGCAGTTTCGGGCACTCCTGGACTGTCAGGAATGGATAATCCAAGAGGCCCAATGTTTTCTCTTTTATATATGTACAGTAAACCCTCGTTAACTCGAAGTTGTAAAATCCGGGAAAAATTTCGAGATAAGCAGAGTTTCGAGTTAAGCAAAATGCCGAAAATTTCAGTGACCGGGTCACTGAAAGGGCCAGTAACAACCAGCACTGCTAACAAACGCCCCACAGCACGAGGGGAGCTTTTGCAAAAAACGCAGAATTCCCAGGAAAAAACTGAATTTTATTGTTTTGAAAAGAACTGGGTGATGCTTGCCTGCTTGGCGTTGGCATTCGGCGCGAGAAAAGCGTCCTCGAGCTGCTGAACGCACCGCATGAGCCGTTGTTCGCCGCCGCTGCATTCAACTTTGTTGCGGAGCAAACGTAGCAGGTTTCTTGTTTCTGCAGTTGTCGGCACTTCTCGAGGTGGTTCTTGGTCAGCGTGATCACCGTCGTCGTTCACTGCCATTTCAACAATGTCGGCGTCAGACAACATTCCGGTAACGGGCACGTCCGACTCGTAGAGCGCGTACTCTTCAAAAGTGAGTTCGCCGTCTTCGGCATCGCTGGCGCAGCCAGCAGCTTTGCGGACTTCGTCGCAAAGTTCATCGCAATCACTAAACTCGTCAGTGTCTGGCTCGAGCGATTTCTCGGCGCGCGAAAATCCTGCGTGCGCGAAACAATTGGCAATCGTCAATGGACGCACTTGTCGCCAGGCTTCGGCGATCAGGTGGACTGCACCCAGCAAATCTATTTCGTACTTCTTACCACTGTCGTAAGAACACAAAATGCGGCGCAGCAGACTCTTCCTGTAGTACTTGCGAGCAACCTCAATGACTCCTTGGTCCATCGGCTGGAGCACGGACGTCATATTAGCAGGCAGGAACTCCAGCGTGACAGCCTCCAAGTTGTTGATTTTTCCGTGGCCGGGGCAGTTGTCCACGACGAACAACACTTTCCGGCCGTCCCTTGCCATTTCGCGGTCAAGAGCACGTACGTACTCTTCAAAGAGCGCTGCAGTCATCCAGGCCGTTTTATTGGCGCGGTAAGTCGCATCTCTCGGGAGCCGTGCATTTCGGAAGCACCTTGGATTGAGCGACTTACCGATAACAAGCAGCGGCAGTTTTTCATCGCCGGTGGAGTTGGCTCCGAAAAGTATCGTCACTCGGTCTTTGCGCTGCTTAGCGCCTGAGCACGCTTCTCCCTTCGGCGTGTATGTGCGGCTGGGCAGCATCTTATAGAACAGTGCTGCTTCGTCGAGGTTGAAAATGTCCTTGTCCGCATAAGCCTTTTGCAGCTCAGCGAGGCGGTGGTTGCGCCAGGTGTCTGCAGCCCCTTCATCAACAGTGCCGCTTTCGCCGTGGATAGGCTTCAAGGCCACGTTATTTCTTTTTTTAAATCGTTCAAACCAGCCATTGCTGCAATTGAAGTCTGTGTGGCCCATCTGCAACGCCAGCGCGTCTGCCTTCTCCATCATCATTTGGGTTGTCACGGGAAGGTTGGCTGCCCTGACATTCCGGAGCCACAGCATGAGTGCTGCTTCGACGTCCGGGAATTTCGAGGCCCGAATCCGCTTCCGCTCACTGGAAAAACTTTGCTCGAAGCCATCGAAGACCTTCTGTCGATTTTTTACAACTGTCGAAAGCGTCGACAAGGGGATGCCGAATTCTTTGGCGATGCTTGTTTTGGATCTTCCCCCTTTCTCCACTTCCTTGATCAACGCGACTTTTTTCTCCAGCGTCAGAGACTTGCACTGCTTGGGGCGGGACATCGTCGTCGTCCGTTGACCACACACCACGCACACAACAAAAAAAATCGCAGTCAACGCGTCGTGCGCACAGCGCGACGAAACAAAGAACTAACAGCAGAATCGCACACGCACAATAACATTCGCACGTGCGAAATGCGGTGGCACGACTACCCGATAAAACCCATGAGCCCCCGCGCGCAAGCGGCGCACACCACGTGACTGCTTCCAAGGTTACTTGACGTGGTTGACCGAAAACGGCTGCATCCGCGGGAATTTTGTATTCGCCCTTAGATCGTGACCGCGTTCGGCACTTTAGTAGGAACCAAGCGCTCGCTCGGACCCTGTATCACCTTTAGGTTACGGCCTTTGCCTTCAGCCGTCCCGGTCAAAATTTCGAGATATCCGTATTACGCCCGAAAAATGCTTCGAGATAAACGGGTGCGAATACATAACACCTATGGGTGGGGAAGGCACGGCGTGGAAAACTTCCGACTTGACCGATATTTCGAGATAAGCGAGTTCGTGTTAACGAGGGTTTACTGTATAGTTATTCTTTTTTTTTTTCCTGGTATCTGGCATTCTTTGGTACGACTGTGAAGTTATTTTTACAATGTAAATGTCTCTTTTCTGTTCTTTTTCTTAGAATGCCTTGCTTACGGCAAGCTATAGTGAATGCGCTGTTGGCGGGGGTGCACAACTCCATTGACTCGATAGACTATTGAGTCGGCATCTGTTAAATTTATTTGTGTAGTAATGCCTACTTTGCTGTTGACTTGATAGAACATAGATTCAAAGGCCTTCGAAATGCCTGTGCGGCACCGACATCTCATTTCAGGGGTTCCAGGTGTACTGCGCGAGCGTCTGAACGAAGGCTTGCAGGCACGTCACTGCGCCCTCTCTCTGGTTGGAGAGCCCATCATGTATCCAAAGATCGGGCAATTGGTGCGCCTTCTGCACGACCGGGGCATCTCCACGTTCCTGGTGACCAACGCGCAGTTCCCCGACGCCCTGCGGGAACTTGGGCCCGTCACGCAGCTCTACGTGTCGGTGGATGCCAGCAGTCGCGAGGCACTCAAACGCATAGACCGGCCTCTCTTTCCGGACTTCTGGCAACGCTTCCAGGACAGCCTCGCCACCTTGGCAGATAAGGTCAGGCACGCTGGGAGAGATGACTCAGATTTACCCGGGCTTTCAGCGTGCCAACGTTTGAACCTTAGAAACACTATAATCGGTCACAACCGAAGGATGTAGCGGCAAGTGCACTAGTGTGCTGCAACTTGGAACATAATTTGCATAGATGTGGCAGCCATTTATGTTTGATAATTTCCATAATTTCATGGCAGAGGCAAACCCCTTTGAATAGAGTCGAACCTGAATATAATGAACCCAGATAAAGCAAATTAATGTCTATATCGAACATGTGAAACTTACTGACTGATACTCATGTAAATAACTCCCTCATAACCAACTGTACATCGGTTATTTTGAATTCGAAGCCTCTGCTGCCAGCACAATAAAGCATAAAGCGAAGTGGACTGGAACAAGTCTACATACACAACCTCGCACATTGATGTCTCCATTCTTAGAAACACAGAGAAACAGCTCAAGGCACATGCAAAAAATTATTGCCTTCTGCACATAGTTTTATTTTGAAAAATTTTATGCCTTCCTTGCTTCTTTTCTCCACTGGTGATAAACAAATGCATCACAACAGTCTGCTTAGGTTCATTATAGGCGAGATTTGGCCTAATGAAACAATAACCAGGTTGTTCAAGTGTACTGGCATTTCTTGAACAACATTTTGGAGCACTGATGCAGAGGCTAGGTGCAGTGCAAATTTATGGGCGGAGCTTATGCTAAATTCTTTGTCACCGCATATAGTGTCACAGCCAGTGAAGCGGAGTTCAGTGGCTTGCATTTTATTCTAACAAATGCAGAAGAAAATTTTGCATTTACCGCTGCTTTACTTTTGATCAAATTTCGAAAGATGATCATCTTTAGTTTGCATCATAGAAAAAAAATGAAAAATCATCGCTTCTATGTGCACCTTATCATAACAGGAGTGAGGTTTCTCAGATGGATAAAATGGAGGTGCCTCCTGTCAACATTGTAGCTCCACCGAACAGTAGCTATAGAAAACAGTGTCTATAAAAACTCTTGCATAAGTTGCTTTCCTGGTATTCATTTTTATTATTTTGTTTCTTCGTA
This sequence comes from Dermacentor albipictus, assembly GCF_038994185.2. Lineage (NCBI taxonomy): Eukaryota > Metazoa > Arthropoda > Arachnida > Ixodida > Ixodidae > Dermacentor > Dermacentor albipictus. The sequence goes on from NC_091822.1 coordinate 130,936,349, forward strand.
GCACTTGTTTCTCTCTAAGTAATTACCAAGTAAGACCAAGTTGCTGTGTAATTCTTTAGCCATACAATTTGCTTCTTCCTTAAGTAGTAACATGCCATGTTTTTATCTCTTCATTTTAGGGTCAGAGGACAGTCTATAGGCTGACCTTGGTCAAAGAATGGAACATGGATGAAATGCAAGGTTATGCCAACCTTGTGGGACTTGGAAAACCGGATTTCATTGAAATCAAGGTATTGTGCATTCATATTAGTTCCTCTTGGAGTGTTGCTTCATTAATTTACTTTCTTGTCCATTCTCTTTCAAATTCTAAGTCTAATCTTTGAGTGTTTAGAAAGGAAGCTTTCACATTAATTTAACATTGACATGGTCCTAACCCTCTTTGCTGATGGCATTTTATAAATAGCAGCTGGAGGTAAGCTAGGGGCTTTACTTGCAAGGACTCTTTTCCTCCTGTCCTATTTATGTTTCATCACCCATTGCATGGAGCGGCCAATCTCAGCGGCTGCGGGGACGTGGCAGTCTGAGCCAGTGATGAAGGCAATAGGAATAGAGAGTAAGAAAGAATTGTTGTCAACCGTGATGTGACCTTCACAGCCGCAGAGTTGTTCCTTTAGTGGGCACAGGTCCGGCCAATGAGTGGCTCGCATCTTTCAATTTCCTGCCGGTGTGCCGTCAATGCATGGCTTGAGTTTTGCCTGAGCTGTGCTTACAGGACTGTGTTGTTGATGCGCACAGGGTGTGACATACTGTGGCGAGTCCAAGGGTGCCCACCTGACCATGACCAATGTACCCTGGCACGAAGAGGTGCTATGCTTTGTGAAGCAGCTGGTGGCCTTACTTCCCGACTACAGCATCGCCTCGGAGCATGAGCACTCCAACTGCGTGCTCGTTGCACACAATAAGGTGGGTGTGCATGTGTGTTGTTCTGGCAATGAGGATATCTGAATTTCTTGGAATTCCATCTGGCTGGACCTGCAGATGTCCCTTGAGTTATGTTATTAAACATCTTCTTAAATGTGACAGTAACGTGATCAAGAAGTCACACAGAGACAGCACCCATTGGGCCAGCTGTTCTATTCAATTCCATCTCCTCTTCCTCCTCGTCGCTCTTCCCGAAAAGCCGCTGAGCCCCGGTGCCGTTCTTCCACCTCACACTTGGCTACGCTGCAGACCTGGCAAACTAAAAAGGAATGACAGTTCAGTCCAGTCGATGTAATCTTTTCTTGAGGCACAACACCTGCACTGCGAAGTTATTTGTTTTCCGCCGGTCAAGTACAATGCTTGGATCCTAGTTGCTAACATTCCATGTATTATCTCCTCTGCACTTGGTAATGGCGAAGGGCCCCTTGGAACTTTTTGAGTAGCTTTTGCCCAGACAGTTGCCGCCTCTTCGCACCCATACCTTGTCGCCGATCGTGTACGCAGGGGCAGGTCGACGGCGACAGTCATAATAGTGCTTCTGTTTTTCTTGCACTTGCGTGGCTTTTTCTTTCGCTGCAGCTCTGATCTTCTGGAAGGCAACTATGCGACTGTCAGAGTGTGTGACGCTAACGGGAGCATCTAGCCTGAGGACCGCCTTCAGCTGGGGCAGCTTCCCATATACAATTTCATATGGCATCATACCACTAGACGTCTGCAGCACTGTGTTAGCCGCATAGCCAGCTGCCGGAAAGTGGACGTCCCAATTGGCCTCTCCTTTCTGATGTACTTTTGCACATGGAGCAAGTCTTGCCTGAAGGCTCTAGTTTGTTCGCTGAGTAAGGCTATCTGCCTGGGGATGAAATGCGGCAAGTTGTTTCTTCATCCACTTACATTGCCATTTATAATTTCTTTAGTTCAATTAGTAAGTGCAAGTAATTTCCCCTATGTTATCCTTGGTGTCTTTGTTTGTTGGCTTCTCATGGACTTGTTACTGGAATTTATGATATGACTAACCGTTCTTCAAGAGCTCATGCAGCGATTATTTAGTTGACACACAGTACCCAACTTATTGCACACTGTGGATTAACTTTGAGACATTTGTAACATTACATTGGGAAGCACAATCCTTAACATCGCTTTCTGTTTTAATGTGTCGTATTGTCTGTGCAAGAAAGAAATAGATTTGCTTGGCTTGTTGCTTTCTTCTCTCACAATCTGGAGAAGTGAAACTACATGACAAAAGCTTCTGGCACGTGGGAGTGACTTCAAACTTCTGTGAAACTGGAAATTAAGGTCATAAAGCCATAAACTAGCAGATTTAAATGAATTGCAGGAGTGTTCTAATCTCCTAATAGAATTGGATACAAATAGAGCTAAACCTTGATATAACGAAGTAGGTAAAATCGACAATTTGCTTCGTTATATTGAAATTTCGGTGTATGGAAATCAACCTTTTATGTAAATAAGTACAGTAACTGATCGATTTTTCTTAGATGCAAAGGGGCTGCAGAATTTTTCGAATTATCGGGCAACCGAAAAAGCTAGTTTGAATGAGAAAAAAATTATTTTGATGAATTTGAGAGTCAACGAGGAATGATACCTTTTCATGCCACATCAATGATATCTTCACATCGGCGGTACGAATTAAGCGAAGCCAGCCATGCTTTCACGTGCACTCCGCCTCCGCGGCTGATAGCGTCGCTCGCACTAGGACAACGCTATCATGAAGAGCACCGGCAACGGGGAGCTACTGCTTCCTCTGCCTCTCACTCCAACAGGTTACCGAAACTTGAGATTACGCAACATCCTATAATAAACGCGTGGGAAGACAGCTTACGTGGTGCCACGCCATCTTGGCATGCCCACTCTTTGCACACACGGCAGATTGCCTCTAAACCAGGCTGCGCATGCGATCAGCCGCGCTTACAGCCACGCACAGCCACGGCCACGATGCGTGCCAGAAATCACGATGCATGCGCGCCAACTTACCCTCCCCACCTCCCCGTCTCTCGTGCACGCTTATCGCATTACCGCAAGCTCGCTCCCCTCCCCCTCTTTCCCTCTGCTCGCACGGCACTTATGGGTGAAGCCACCATCTTTCTTTGTCAACTTTGCACACTTTCACTCGCACCTAAAGCACAAAGTGCGCGGGGCACGATAGGATCTTATAGCACCTGGAATTTATACGGAACATGATGCGGCTTCATTCGCGGGTCGCTCTTGTCTTAGAGGTGCGTTTGCAAGCAGCCGCTTTTAATTCAATCATTTGAGCATCTGTGTCCGCGAAAGTTTCCATGTATTGTCTCTGCATTCCCTTGCTGCAGAAGCTAAATTACGTTGTTTTTAAATTGCATACAAACACACTTCGTTGTACTGAGGTTCTAATTACATGGTGTTCTATGAACTAGAGCTTATAAACAGTTAAACACTTCGTTATATTGAAAATTTCGTAATATTGAGGTTTGTTATATCGAGGTTTACCTGCATTTGAGACGTACTGGCTTCAAATATCGTTGAAATAAAAAAATTATCCTTTCAATATTAAAAAGGAATGTACGTAAGAGGTGTGGCAGAGAAGTCCAGTTTATTTTCTTTAACACATGCAATATATACTTCGGTTCTACTGGACTTTTTGCCAATGAGCGGGGAAAAAAATGGCCATTGGTGCTTACGGTCGGCTCGCAACATATGCTGGGGACACCTGGGTGAAAAATTCAACAATTTTAACCAAAAAATAGTATTTTTGTTTTTGGCTTGATTTGTTATATATATGACTTCCTCTTAATTGCCCATCAATGTTGCCATAGCATATAGATGTAGAAATTAGTAAAAACCACAATTTAAACAAGACAGGTGACCCGGGTAGTTTGCAGAATTGAGCTGCTTTTGCAATGGCAACAAATTTGAATAGCAGCGTTTCTCACCACTGTGCCTCTGCTTGCTAGTAACATAGGCCTTCTTGTTTCTGACATGTCTTTCGGTAGTTTTGTACCTTTTGTACATTTCTTCGTATCATTATAAAGAAATTTGGCAGCTGTATGCTTGATTACGTGACAAGTGCACCCGCGCCATTTTAATTGCAGTTTATCATGGCTAGGGGTATTTTAATTTGTGACAGCTGGGCTAGTTCCATGAAAAAAAAACATTTGAAACTTTTTTTGTTTTGTTTTGTTTTGTTTTTTAGATTTTATACACAGAGTGTATTGTTCTCATTCTATTAAGCACATCATAGTGAGCAAAATGAGATATTTTTTTGTGTTTTCTCATGTGTATACTGACAACAAATAACTGCACAGTTCCACCCTTCTGTTTGAAATGCATGACTCATGAAAACTGAACCAAGCGGGTAAGGCAAAACCGACAAAACATTTGAAAAGAAGTGATAAAAATATGTCAACTGTGAATTTTCCATCACCTGACACAAATATTAAGCAAAAAGTTTTGTTGCGGCACGTGTCTCTTAAAGGGATGCAGGAAGTGTGTGCTGAATCAATTTAGACTAATTAAGTATAATTAAAAATTATTATTATTAATATTATGGAGAAAGGTTAATTTGTAGTAATTTAGAAAATGAAGGCCGACTTCCCTTTCTTGATTTTTGCACCGAAACCTCTATGCCAGTACATTAGCATGATGCCACAGTTTCCAAAGCGTTTTCTTGTAGGGCTATTCTTGGTACAAGGAATAGTTTTTTAACTTTGCTAGGTTGAGTCTTTAGTTGTTATGGAATGTAATTTAGTTTTTTTTACTAACAAACAGTTAAGCTCTTACCGTATGGTGTATCATATGCGATACAGGTAAAACAACTTCTGGCATAATATATAATCTAAAAGAAAGAACACCTTATACATTACGTGGAATCTATGTCCTCCTTAGCAATTAAACACATAGCGACTGTAGTGCTGGCAAGATTTTCTTGGTTAATTTTTCTTGAAAGATTGTATGGTGGCAGCTCGTTGCACATGGTATGGAAAGTTCATAATTAAAGAGGTTGCTTTCACAACTTATTCAATTTGTTTCAGTGCACAAGAATTGCCAGGGTGCTTGTTTACTTTTAATTAGCCTGCTTTATTTTTTGTCAAGAAAAACATTGAGATGGTTCTGTTAGGCAAGCATTAGTTGCTGTGTCATATATGATGCAGCATGCATTTAATGGTTGTTTTTATGAAGGAGAAGAGAAATTTGTTTCCTCGCGAAAGAACAAGTTTGGTGGCAAAGTATAATGTTTCTACGGGCTGTAGTGTTTCTTGTCGCCATTACTGATGTTAAATATGTGAGAAAAAAAACAAAATGTCTCCTGTGTTTATGATAAAGATAGCATGGGGCCTGTCTTCTTCCAAATCCTAATGACATCTTCAGCAACAAGTATCTTTCGGAGGAAGATGAAGGAGGTTTTCTCTTGGCTTGCATACGCCCCTAGAGAGTGCAGAGTGAGAATTGCCATGAAATCAAGGTCTAAATGATCTAGTCAAGATATTGAGGCTATTAATTAGGCAATCAAAGATGATGTCATCAAATTTTAAAGAAACTTGTACTAGCTCGAGCTACTCCATTATGCATTCAAGTATGCACCCTCAAAATGCATTCCATATTAAAGCAGTCTTTCAAGTTTTTTTTTTTTTCAATGGTTCTGTTAGCTTTTGGAAGTTTTCTGCAATTTAGATGTCTTTCTGCGTTCTTATAAAATGTGTACCTATAACTTCTGGCTGTATCATATGTGACATGCAACAATTGTGGCCCATGAAGTTGTAACCATGAGTTTCTTTGGAAAACTGATGTTTGTTTAGGCATAGCTGGCCTGAACAAAGGCATTGTCTAATATTTTTTAACAAGAAAATAAGAATTAATGCAGCAAGGGACTAACTAGAGTGAGTGATGCTGTCAAAATTTGCGATGTTACGGTGAGGCAGTGCAGTAACATTACAACAATGGCACCACCAGTCTGTCACTTTTTGCATACTTTCTGGTTTACCAAGCCTCCCTCCATGGTAAGAGTAACCATTTTGTTATTGCATGAGCTTAATTTACTACTACAGCTCAGCTTAATATTCCACTCTAGCATTTCTTCGAAGGTACCTGTGGTCCACATTCACAGGTTCTCTCTCTCTCTCTCTCTCTCTCTCGTTTCCCCCCACGGTAGGTAGGATCCAGCAATTGTAGCAACTCTGTATACAAGATAATAATAGACCCTTTTCCTGACTAGTGCACTTCTCTGTATTGAAGATTTGCCCTAATTATTATCGCTGGAACCAGTCATTGTTCAAATGAAGACAAAGTGCAAACCAGGCATGGCGATGCTCTTTGTTGCACATGGTTTTGTTGCAAGAACCATGTCTGCATTCTCCTTCTAAAGCACAAAGTGTGTACAGAGGCGTCCAATTGCAAAATTAGTTCGGCAAACTGCCTTGTAGGAAAGCTCGCTTTACAATTGGGTAAAAAGATGGGTCTATGGAGTATCACTTGTCAAATCTAGGTACCCAAATTGTATTGAAAATTTTTATATTCACACACATGCAGTAAGTAAGCAAAAGTGGCAGCAGAGGAAAACTATCTTTGGCAGAGTTGAAATTGTTCTCTTCTTTTTTTAAAAATAATTTTATTATTATTATTATTATTATTATTATTATTATTATTATTATTATTATTATTATTATTACTTCGTTGCAGTTCTGTGTCAATGGACAGTGGAACACGTGGATTGACTACGAGCGCTTCCACAAGCTGGTGCAGAGATTCTACCAGACAGGCGAGTCATTCACCTCGCTCGATTACGTGGCACCGCTCCCCCATTGGGCAGTGTTTGGGGCCAGGGAGCGTGGCTTCGACCCCAACGACACTAGGATGCTCAGAAGATCCAAGAAGGACATCAGTGGGTGCTAGGACTAAGCTAAGTTAATGCTAGGCCGTCCAACTCTCAGAAGCTGGCAGTGAAATGTGCGTGTGAGCACCAAATAGTGTTCGATCCATTTTGAAATCTGAAGGTTTACATATGCAGCATTGCTGGGAAGTCACCGAAGACGGGCAAAGGCCTGAGCCTGAAAACACCTTTCATAATTGTTTCACAGTGCCTAAGCAAGCACCAGTAAGCTTGTGACAAGAAGTTGCCAGCTCCACATGTCGCATCAACATATAACATAAACGTTACTACATAAAAACTTCTGCTGTGAGACACAGCATGCATTAAGGTGACATTGTGTTAAGCAAGCCCATTTGCAAATGATTTGCGCAGTATTTCTATCTGTGTTTTGGATTGGGCAGCTGGAGTGAAACAGATCCACTGTTGTTGCAATGAATTGGACAAAAACCCGGCACTGTAGCTCACCGTCTTCTTGGTGCCATTGTGACGTTCGACAAGGCGGAAGCTTTTACCTGCAGGTCTTTATTTTGTATCCTGCAGGTTAAAAGCAGTTGTGTGTAATAAATGCATATGAATGTGCCTTTGTTTCATCAGTTGTTAGAAGCAGGTGTTCTTGGTGTAAAAAAACAAACATAGTGGGGTACTGATAATTCAGGCCGTAATGTAATGAGTAGGGCCGGTATAATGTAGCGATTCTCTTCGTCCAACTCTCTTCCTTTCTCATCATCATCTACCACTCGTGTCCAGCTGACCCTGGTGATAGCCAATATGCCGTTTGGATAACTGATGGAGCACGCAATAGGGAAAAACTGGAATAACATCGTTACATTATCCCAGCCTAGCACTTGTAGCTCCTTACCAAGTACAGTGACTCGCATATTTTCTTCTCAGCCCTTCTGTTTGTGGAAACCATTTACAGGTCTACCAGGGCGTCAATTTTTCCACTTTGCAATTGAAGAATGCGGTATCAGCATAGATCAGTAGAGCCATATTGGTGCTGCTGCTGTGTAGTCAGGGGCAAAATGTTGTGGACCTCAGGTTTAATGTGAAGAAAAAGAAAACGGAAAGGAATGCTTCCAAGTGTAGCCAACGAGCCAAGAATTTTAAAGTGCGGTGTGATGTTTCATATGTGATCATCATGGTTCTTGAGTCGTACTGTGGCTTTGTGCCACACCTGTTGTCTATAAAGCTTTGTCACCGACTGCACATTGATTTGAGGCATTTCTCATGTGTGATGCATTGTTGGTGAAACTGAAATTTTTCTTCGTAAGTGTTGGAGTGTGAAGGTTTGAAAGGATTTAGCGTGCAGGATGCTAACCTTGTGGGCATTTTTTTTACTGTGCAGTGGTTATGTACCGTGAATAGAAATGAACTGTGTGAAATGAATAGTATGTGCAGAATGAATTTGTACATTTTATATGTTGACATTCTGATGGTAGTTCCAACCTTCAGCGATTGTTTTTGTAACACTGGTTACATGTGACATGTCACTTAGCACAATGCATTGTCTTTTATATGTGCTCAGCATAGGCACCACCATTCGCTTACTGCATGTTGTAAATGTGTATGCCCGTTTTTCTTTTTTGTTGTTGTTTCTTTTTTCACGTAGTGCCTTTGTTATTGTATTGGTACATTACTTTGTTGCTTGCCAAAGAAGCTTCATCTGTTGTTGATCTGTTGACAATGGCCAATCATTTCTGTCAGAATTGTGAGCCGCGTTCATACATGCATAATTGAAGCTAGATAAGGTATGATTTAAGGATCTTTTAATGTATGCCTTCACAGTATTTCTTCATACAGCCATCATATTTATCAATCATTCAGCAGCTAGATTTCGGAGATGCAGAAGAGAAAAATTTCTACCAACTGCTAGAGATGTACGCTTTGCCAACTTTTCTTTAGTTCTTCCGGTGGCTGCCTTTGTATAGTAATTTTATTTGCCAAAGTTACAGAACATCAACAAGGGCACCATGCTTTGTGCACTGAACTGAAGCGAAATGTGATTTCTGTTGCAGTTTGTTCTCCGCTGTTGCTTGAAACAAGTGTGTGCTGAAGGATGATATAAACTTGTTCTTCGTAAGAATGAGAGCTCTCGGTGTGTTACTGCATGTACGTATGTAGTGGATCGCAAGTTATTGTTTCAGCTTCGACCTGGAGTGCGCTTTGCTTGAGCAGGACAAAAACATGTTTGAATCAAGTCTAGGAATCGTTAGCAGTAATACACATTTTACATCGCTTGTCCTCATATTGAAACACAAAGACGAAAATACTTCCGTGAGTTGCACTATTTACACATACTGCTGGACCCCCAATTTTAATTCCAGAAGAGGATCCACTTGTGCCCCTGACTGATGTGCTCAGCTTTAGAACAATGCAGCTTTTGCTGTTGATTTTTCAACACCCTGTGGCTGTTGCAGCACAGCTCAAGTCGCTCTTGCCCCATCAAATCCAACTTAACTAGCTTCATTTAATTTTGTGCTATTTTATTCATTTCGACTAACCCAAGACCTGAAATTGCTTAATGACTGGTTTTGGAATGCTGTACATTTGGAGCACTTTCATATAGTCGAGCCTAAATTGGTAAGCCTCAATTTGGTGAAATGGGTGATGTATCTAAATTGTTTTGCTTCCATGCAACATTCCTATTTAAGGCCGCAGACTTAATTTTCTTAATTTGGCCAAGTCATTTTGTCTGTTGCGGTCTTGTTTTACTGAAGCCTGCTAACATTGTGCAGATGTGTCTGCAGCTTTCATGAGGATGCATGAGGAAGCTGCATACAAGATGCTTTCCTGTTTTACAAGCCGACAGACATTTCGGTGCAAAAAGAATGCTGTCGTTTCAATCGTGTGGCTGATGCCAGTACCCTCGTATGCACAACAATGTGAAAAACCATGTATAGTATAAACCTTTTTGTGTATACACCTTCAAGATCAAAAAGAAGTATATGACAGTGCTGCGCAGCTGTTGGTCCAAGATCTTTTCAGGAACTCAACGACAAGTTTTCTTTTCACATGTACATCAAGCGACTTTAATGACATTTGACAGTTTGTCGATTTCATTTCCTACATTTTAAGCCATTCCACTTCTACCTCATCAACAGTGCCGAAATGCTTGGTGCTGTCGCTGTGCAATTGATGTTCACCAAAAAGTGCCAAAATGTGCTATGTGATCCATAAATCCAGCATGTCTACTACAAGAAAAAGCCGAGTCTTGGTTCTCGAGGACAGTGCTTCTGAGCTGCAGAAGTTTAGGCAGACTCAGGAGTCGGAAACACTGCGGCACCCTGCTCGATGCTTAGTGCAAACTGAAGAGGGATGAACTTACACATATACACAAGCGCGAACATGAACTTCATATGATACACTTCTATCGATCTCAGATTTTGGAACCTTGCTGGAAACATGCCTTACCATAAACAACTGTTTTGATCCAGTTTGCCAGTGTTCAACAGCTCACTTCTGTCCAACTTATGAGGGGTGTTCAAAAAATTTTTATTTTCGGTACTGTAAACTTGGAACCAGCATACAGACTAGTCATCAAAATGAGTGCATGTCTCTAGTTTTAGTGGAATAGGAAAACTGTGTTTTACGTAGTACAGTGGAACACCTGTAGGACATCAAAACAAAAAATTGCAGTGTCCAAGAGGAGAGCTGGTTGATGCACGAGCAGTGAACCACTTTTAGCATTTGAATGTCCACAATGCCAAGGAGACTCATGCTGAGCTGCTGACAGTGTACGGTCACAATGCCCCAACTTACGACATTGTTGTGAAATGGTGACAACAATTTCAATGTGGTCCAACAAGCCTGTACGACGAAGACCGCTGCTCAATAATGAATCACAAATCTATGTGGTAGTAGGGGCTTTAGTGCTTCCTGATTGGCGGGTAACTTTTGAAAAAAATAGTGCAGCAGGTTAACATGAGTGTAGACTCAGGTTGAACTCCCACACAGGTCTCATTGCTCAAGTTCTGCTCTTTCATGGAAATGCTGTGAACCTTATGAACAACCTTTGTAAAGCACTGTATCTCCTCGTTGCAACATCATACCCAACCATCTTTGTAAGAGCACCACAACAGCCAGCAATGAAGCTACTTTTTGACTCCTCATTGAAACGGCAAGGTTGATGTTAGACAGGCAACACCATTGAAACCATAGCAAGAGCCATAAGAGCTTTGAGCCTGTCCATATAAGTACACCATTTACAGAATTCCAAACGTTTGGATGTAGTCAGTAGTGCTGGTTGTGCCATCTTGTGATGCTGAGTTCACTCGGGCCGCACTGAACTATTGTTGCAATAATCATTTTTATTGTGCTTAGCTGCTCAAATAAAGACATTGGCAGCAACGTAATCACAAAAGCCATTGCAGTTCCACTGCCTTTTTCTCTCAGCAAGAAGACTCGTGTGAGACAAGAAGACACAGGTCAAGACATGACAGTGTGTCTTTGTACACAAACTAGGGGACAAAAACATGTGAAGAGACACACACAAATGCAAGCTTCCAACTGGCAGGCTGGGCGAAGTTTATGTACAGGCATGATATGACAGACACCCAGTTTGGTTGCTGTGGAGTGACAAGAATAAGGAACTAAAACAAACAAGTAGAGTGTAAGTGATGCTGACGTGTAGTACGCACTGAACGACCTAGATACACCCGACACGATGGGCTGATGGGGTCACGGCTATACACAACTGGATCTCCTCTGCTTATCGTGTTGGGTGCATCTAGGTTGTTCAGCGCATGCCACACATGTTGGCGTCACTTACACTTGACTTGTTTGTATTACAGTTTCTTGTAACTCCACAGTAACCTAACCAGATGTACAGTTGCGTTCAGTATGGGCTGCAACACAGTGCCATCGGTCGAATGGGCTCCAAGATTGTATGGCCACGCCGACATACAAAAATATGGTTTAATAAATATCAGTAACTGGAATAGTGTTTCTTTCACTAATTTTGTGTATGTTGGTGCTGCCACACAGCCCCTTCGACCACGGGCAATGTGTTGCAGCTCGTACTGAACGCGACTGTAGGTCATATTGTGCCGGTAAATAAACTTCACTCAGCCTACCAATAAAATTCAATTGGAAGTTTGCGCTTGTGTCTGTCTCCTCACGCATTTTTGTATTTCTGTTTATGCACAAAACCTACCGTCATAGTCCACAGGTACGAACTCACCCAAACCAGTAGCCTACTCCAGCTAAGACACTTTTGACAGGAGTCAGAATGCGCAAAACAATTAACAGCAGGACAGAGACAATGGCACAATGATAACAACAAAGAATGCAGCATGACTACACTCATCACAAAAAACTTGCCAAATCTGAATTCCATAAAGCGCATTATGCCAAAATGTTACACAACAGCATTATGCTTTAATTCGGTTGCTTAGGACAATACTTCTTTGTGCAGTAAGACAGGTCTAACATGTTTTCGTTGAACAAAGCATCACAAGCTATTGCAACCAGCGCTACTGTGTTTCCACCGTCTATGTTTCCACCATAATGTTAGTACATGTACGAGCAGGTGAAAACTTGACGTTATGAGCTCTTTACTTGGAAATGCAATTTGCAGTCATTATTGTTGCTTGCGTCAGAGCAGCAATCCTTCACTTGTTGCTCAGGTCTGGGCCAGGGCTGTGTGCCTGGCACGTGCCGCCAGCATCCTGCTCCTGGCCCGGTGAAAGGATGCCAGCGCGGCAGTGATGCTTGACTGGCTCACCTGCCGTCTGCACCACATGAGAGGGGAGGCGAGATTATATGTTACATACACCCAAAACAAAAGGCTGGCAGCACATTCTTGCACTGCGACTGCATTGCAGTAAATTCCAACAGCACTAAGTCTTGCACCTACTTGGGTGCATAGATATGTCACACAACCAACCATTTATCCAGGATTCATACATTAGGGACGTTATGAAATCGTGGGTGAAGAGGCAAGGAGGTCTGCTTATGTTCTTGAGCAGGCAAAAATCATTCATCAGCGCACAACACTTACACAACACAAGGGTGATCTTAGGCTGGTGCGAGTGGCATCAGAAAGTGCGCTGGCAATGCACGTGTAGAGAACTGCAGGGCATAAAGCACTCATGCAGCACTATGAACTGGCTTTCTGTTCTCTCCTTTTTTTTTTTTTTCTTCTTTGCAGGATGCACTGAGTTTTGCATTATGGTGGAGAAACCTGCATACAAATTACGCCTTCAAAGCTTCATCCTTTTACAACTGCAGTATTGTTTTAATTAGCGTACTATAAAATTATTGAATTGGTCAAGCATTGTGACAACCTTTAACGTCGCTTGCAACTGGAACGAGAATGTTTGTGCTGTGTCCCCTACCATTGTCTTTATCATTGAGGTCATTTTCTCACTTCCATGTTAATTATAATGCTCAATTAGGTGATTTGAGAGTCTAAGAGCTACCTCCTGATTAGACTTAAATATTTTGTTGAGTGTGCTTTAAAAGGAGGGAAATGCTTGCAGAAATCATAACATACTACCTTGTGACAAAGTATGCCTCTAAAGGTGCATTATTTTTACTATACACTGTAAAAGAACAGTTTACGCCCTTTGGAGTGTATCTCTGTCTCAGAACAACAACCATTTGTCTTGCTTGTCTTTCCTTTCTTGGAAACTCCATTTTCTACTTTCCTGTCGAGAATGCTATGCCACCTTGATAACGCACATGCCATTCGTGACCTGTAAGTACTGGTGTACGGCACTAGGGAAAGGAAAGGCATGCAAAATAGATGACACTTCTTGCTGTGGGACAAAGACATGCCCCAAAGTTTGCATTGTGTTTTTACAGTGTCGGCAGGATGTCGCAACCATTGTTTGCTCTAACCCTCCCCATACACTCATCATTGCCCTGCTGACTTTGCTCTTAGCTATCAAGAATTTCTTTGTAGGCAGTTTAATTGCCTGCACCATGGTCTTGCACTTTCTCACGACTGCCTGTACACTTTCGGCAAACAATATCTTTGAGAGTTTTCTTACTTTCAATAAAGGGCAAGCCTGTAAGAAGGCAAAGCTGTCTACAATCGGCCTGTAGACAGCTTATAGGCTGTCTAAAGGTCTCAATTTCTCTCATAAGGAAAGGCGAGGAACAGGTGAGATGAGCAGCATTGAAGCACTTACCCAATCGACCCCAGAACTCTTCGTGCTATCTCCGTCTCCCTGGCTTTGAACCTAAATGCACAGGTAGAGAAAATGGAACAGCATTCTTTTTTCTCACACCTTCCTTCTCAAGACTCAAACTCAAGACAGCTCTTTAATTGTCCATTTAAGTCAGCCCTTATTGCCGACAGGTCTCTCACAAACCTGAAAAACTACTTCCTTGCACTTGGTTATAGCACAGGCAGAATGACAAGGACAGAGGGAGGTGCATTATACAAACACTCAGTGTGATAAAAGCATGCTTCCTTGATCTTGTGGTACATGCCTATGCTAGCCTCAGCAGCTCCATGTATGTGGCCAGAGTCCGTTTCTCCAGTTCATTCGGATAAAAGCGTATTTTCTTCGCCTGAACAAAAACATACATAATGATAATTAATGATAGTCCAGTCATTGTGGTGTGAACTTCTCCTCTTGTCCTTTGTGTTTTTTGACTGGTTTTTTCCTTCAAGTATGTACCAACTGGCCCGGATTCAACCCTTCTGCAAAGGATTAACATCACATGGCTGTTCCTTGCGTTCACTTTTCACCCTCTATTGCCGCATTTTCAGGTGGCATTTGAAATATACTATGCATTCATTTTTCGTCATTAGTGAAAATGCAGTTGTATGTCACACTCAAAGTATCGATCTGAAAAATTTGGTGGCAGCAAAATGATTACATGGTTGACATACAGTGTTTCCTGTATCTAGGTTTATCTTATGCCAAATTTTGTTACCTTATCATTTATGGTATAATAATGAAGAGACTGAAAGCTGCTGTCCATGGGGGTGGACATTCGGTCTGATGAGGTTAATAACATTTTGCACTAGCATCTTGTTGCAATGGCCAGAAATTAAGCTGACACATCTAAGTATAGGCACGATTGATCTATGAAAATTTTGTGCATTTTAATCGAGCTGCCATGGTAGCAGTTACAAAAGTGGGAGGGCCGCAGTGCAAGCGTTCTTTAACGACATTCTAATTTTCCATTTTGTTCGCAAAATGCTGTTATGAAGTAACTTGCAGGGATTACCCTCACGGTAGCATGTAAGTGCGCAAAATTGCCACCTCTCGGTACAGCCTTTTAAATAGCACTTCACCAGGCACCATCGGAAGTTTTGTTTACACACTGAAAGTTGTAAAGTGTCGTCCTGAGAGCGTTCTGCAGCAAGTTTCCTTAAAGGGCCCCTCACCAGGCCCCGTATCAAATTTTGGTCATCCGCTCATTAATATCCAAGATAGAAATATTTCAGTGCCGCGAACCCATGATTTCAGCAGGCGGGCTCCACTGCCAAGCAAGACGCTCTTTCCACTCGCCTCGTCTATCCAATACCAGTCTAGCCTCCGCAAGCGAAATTCCTTCCCTGCGTTCTCTCATACCGAACCTCGAGGATCGCGTGACGCATACGTCACAAGCCCCGCCTTCACTTTTTTTCTCCTCGCTTTTTTTTTCGGCGCTGCGCACTTCCGCTGACAGCGTCGCGTGCGAGCTTTTGTCTCGTTCGCGCAGCGCACGATTTTGCGCGCTGTGCACAAGGACACATGACTAGCGGTATACTTCAGTACTACACGAACACTGAGGCAGAACAAGCAGATCGCAGAGCATGATCACGCGCTGCAACACGATAGAAAATTGCATAGTTTCGGTACCTGTGCAGGTGACTGCGCGACCGTGCGAAAAAGCAGACGAAGCGGAAGTACATCTCTCTCGCTTCGGAGCGAAGTAAAACAAAAAACAGGCAGACATTCCGCTTGTGTGTTTCATTATTTCTCTAAACTTCTATTCGTCAATTCAAGCAACAGATCACGCAAACAACAGATGGTGCCTTGAATAATTCTAGAAGTCGCGTGTCACCACAAGCGACATCACACTGCGGACCCGAGTACGTAGGCGCAGGGACGAGAGTACGTCACCGTCCGGCTTGGAGCGCAGCGCCCGCGAGGAGAAGGGAAAACGGCGTTCGCATTGAAATTTCAGACCTTTCCGCGACGCAGATGTAATTCTTTGCAAACACGATCGTTAGCGCGCATTGTATGCTCTGCGCTTATCAGCTAAAATGGCCAGACCTGGTGAGGGGCCCTTTAAGAGGGTTTGGTAATAGCGGCGATAGAAGCAATTTAAGTGTAGCTATAGGATGGCTATCGGCATTCTTTCTCTGCATTCTCCCATGTGAGAGCTGGAAACCCACGTCGTGTTTACTTTAAAAAAAAAAACGAGCCCCGCCACCTTTTCTCTCTTTCCCTTTCTATCGCGGCGCAGTTCCATTGGCGGTTTCGCTGTGCGTGTCAGGGTAAACTACCCTGTTAACATTGTTGCTATTTGTGCGCTGGAGGGGGGCACGTGACGTGGTAGGCAAGAAAGCATATACTGAAGCAATCTTTTGCAAAGCTGCAGCCCTGGTGGTTGTCTCACTTAATTTCTCATTAGCAACTTTTAAATAGCAACTAAGCAGACGACGCGTGTACCTGCATGGTGGCCGGCGGATGTGACGTAAGTACCAGCGCGTCCCCTCCGAAATGTTTCAGCGCCAAGGAAAACATTGACAGTAGAGAAGAGAAGCCTGGGACATAGAGAAAGAAATTTCTTTCTCTATGCCTGGGAGGCTTCGCTCCAGAGCGAGGCTGAAGACGACCAGCATCGAGCAATCCGCCTGGCCGTTGAGGCCGTGAAGACTCACCGCCCTCAACGCGCGGGGACTGCTTCGTCCTCCTTCTCTACCTACGTGTAGGTTAAGGGGCGGGCACCCCAGCTTGGTGGAGCAATAAAGTTTTCAATCAATCAATCAATCAATCAGCGCGCCAAAGGCAGCGCGTTCCGAGCCGTGCGAGCGGTAATAGGGTTTCCTTTTCTTTTTCTCTTTCCAGCTTCGCTATCGAAAACGTCTACTTGAGCCTTTCGTGACGCATCCACTCGTATCTCAAACGTAAACATTTGAACTGAGACTGCTCTATGCCTGCACTGTTTAAAAGTAGGCCTATCTTTCTTTCGTTCTTTTTATTTATTTATTTTTTCCTCCTTATTTTTTACGCGCTGTTTTCGCTGGCTAAGAGCCTTGCGGCCCTGTGAAAAAAAGGGGGGTGGGAATTCGCTTTCGTTTGAGTTCCCAGTTGTTTGTGCGGCGTGCCATCGTTTGGACGTACGACCATCGCATCGTTATTCACCCGCTGAGCTAGCGTGTCTGCTATGCCCAAATCTAGCAGCCGAACGTGCCAAAACACCCGAACGTGCCAACGCAGGATGTGCGAGGCGACTCTATGCGAAGCACGAACGCAGACTTCGTTAAGTCCCCCGGAAGACAGAAAAAAGGTGCGTGAACATTTTTGTCGCGGATTCCTATGCACGCCTACCGCGACCTTTCCGTGTCCTCGAGTTTCCAGCTGTAGCTGCGCGAGCGTT
Organism: Dermacentor albipictus; assembly: GCF_038994185.2. NCBI lineage: Eukaryota > Metazoa > Arthropoda > Arachnida > Ixodida > Ixodidae > Dermacentor > Dermacentor albipictus. The sequence continues at coordinate 130,953,675 of NC_091822.1, forward strand.
AATCTTTATTTATTGAGTAAATAATATCGCTCTTTACTGTAGTACGTGGAGGCGGCGGCGGTGGACTCGATTACGTCGAACGGGCAACCGAAGCCCCGCAGCTTCTGCGCTGGTGAAATTCGCTAAAGCTCTCTAACAGAACGAAATATTAGTCGACCTATACCAGATTACATGTCGGATTGGGCCTTACGCAAGAAAAGCGGGCATCGCATGCATTACGATATGCCACCTTCATATTTTATGCTTTCAGAAAAGAAAGAGGCGACGATGGCCTGTCATTCTGCAATACTGGAGCACCAACAAGTCGCAGCGGTTTCGCGTAACGATTTCTATTTCATTTATTTTTCTTTCTGTACTTGCACCGAAATTGGAAGTGCACATATAAGCGACCTTTCCCTTTCCTTTACATTATATATATATATATATATATATATATATATATATATATATATATATATATATATATATATATATATATATATATATATATATATATATATATATATATATATATATATATATATATATATATATGCACGGGCGATGGAGCCAAGAGACGTAAAGCAATAATGCAAGGGGGTTCTCACGTGGTCTGGCGCACGACATTCAGCAGCACCTTCACAGTTCCGCTGGATTCCGTGCACAGGGAGTACCTGCTGAGCCGCTTGCTCCGCTGTCGTCGAGAGAAGAAAAATAATAAGGAGGAGGGGTAAGGAGAGGAGAAAAGGGAGGCGCGCAATCGGCGAACGAGAAATACCTTCGCGCCGTCACTTCGTTTATGCGCTCATCATTCAGCTCCTCGTTCGAGGAGCTGAGGCGGCAGTGCGAGGGAAAGAAGAAAATCCAAGGTTACGGAAGTGCCTGCTCGGGCGAATCCTTGTCTCGTAATAAAGAAAGACTAAGCGAAAGAGTGAGAAGGAGAAGTGAAAAAAAAAAAGACAATTGATGGCCCCTTGTGATGTACGCGCTGCTGGGAACAGACCGATCACGTAAAAGGAAACTGGGTATATTTGGGCCTCACGCAAGCTGCCTTTATGAAAGCGTGCATGCGTTACACGCGGACAGAGTTTTCTTCAAATATCGAGGGGAAAATAAGACCGGAAGATGCACCAAATTAAGGAGCCCGCGGTGCCGCTGAAGCGTTTCCTTACGGGAACTATACCACGCTTGTGAACGTTGCGCCCTTTGGGGTCACAGTTTGTCCAACAACGTTCGATAATCGCCATCGTGTCGTGCGCGTGTATGTGTGCGAGTGATTGACGAGCTTTATTGCTGTATTGAACAACGAAAAAGAGCACACTATACTCCAAAATGACCTTTCGCACCTCTCTAAATCTCCGCCCGCTCGGCAACACAGTCTTTCAGTGTAGATCTAGGGTGCATATACGGAGAATATAGTCTCCAACGGAGAGATAAGAGGCACGAAACGAAAGTCGCTGCGTTTTTACGAGAGCGAATCAGAAAGTCTTTGCCCCTATTTTTTTTTATTATCCAAGAAATAAGGTACATACAGGTAATCACAAATTTACGCTCTATTCTAGGTGCCTTACCTTATTTTTTCCGCATAGTCCCCAGTCGGGTGGAGACATTTGTCCCATGGCAGCACTAAATTCGAGAAACATTGTCGCCAGTCAGCGACGCACGCAGCCTCCCCGAGGCTTCGCGGCCTTTTGCGAACTTGCAACGAGACCACCTGACACTTCTCAAAGCGAGGCACCTTTCCCCATACGTGGGCTTAATTTAGCTCTGGATTTCGATGGGCGCTCGTCCCTTGCCCCGTAGAGAACGAATCACACTTCGTTGCTCTTATGTCGCGAAAATGTGAATATGGTCCCTAGAATATCCTAGGGACCATAGTGTGAAGCACAAACGCCATCTTCAACAATAGGGAGCCTACATGTTGCGCGCCTGCTCACGTAGGCTCCCTATTCAACAAATAACAGCAGCGCCGTGCCGCCGAGCTACCGGCAGATAAGGCCGGGCCGGTTCAAGAAAGGTCCGCCGCTGGGAATGGATATGTTGACCTAGCGTTTGCAGCCGTAATTTGGCTTAAAAAAATAGGGGCAAAGACTTTCCGATTCGCCCTCGTGTGTGTGTGTGTGTGTGTATATATATATATATATATATATATATATATATATATATATATATATATATATATATAAACGAGAAGAAAGGGGGTTAACCGAGGGACCCGATAATTATTAGTCATATAATGAGAAGCCAACAAACACTGACACCAAGTACAACATAGGGGAAATTGCATGTGCTTAATAAATGAAATAAAGTAATGATAAATTAACGGAAATTAAAGTGGATGAAAAAACAACTTGCCGCAGGTGGGAACCGAACCCACAACCTTCGCATGTCGCGTGCGATGCTCTACCAATTGAGCTACCGCGGCGGCGTTTACCCATCCACTTTCTTGGGTATTTATGTGTACTAGTAGAACCCTGGGAGTGTTAGCCAGCGCCCCCACTCACTGACCTTGGCGGCGGACGTGGAACGTCTTTTTTGCCGCAGGCGTCACGAGAACGTGAACTTTTCGGGTGAAGACAACTGGTCAATAAACCCACATATGCTACCTGAAGGCATCAATGTTGCCGGATTCGAGACCCTCGTTATGTAATAAACGAGAAGAAAGGGGGTTAACCGTTAACGGTTAATATATATATATATATATATATATATATATATATATATATATATATATATATATATATATATATATATATATATCCGTCTTGTTCTAGTGCAACAGGTAGTGCCGACCATAGTGCGCTCGTGCCTCAACTAGAGTGAACGTAGTACATACGTCATCTTGCCTTTTCACTGTCGTCTGCTTCCTCCTCCTTGAGTGCGCCTCCTGACTCGCTTGTCCTCACTGATCGTTCATGCCTGCCTCGTGCACCGCATCAAGAACTCTATATGCAATATTAGCCCAGATGCGCGAAATGAACTTTGGGACAAGCATAGTTATGCAGAAGGATAGACAGTTGGGCGAGTTGGTACGGTAAGATGATTTTGGCTTCTAGCGCGAAGTGAAACACGGACACAGAAAGGAGCAGATTAGCGCTCGTCCTGTCTGCTCCTTTCTGTGTCCGTGTTTCACATCGCGCTAGAAGCAAAAAACAAAAACAAAAAAACAAGCATAGTTACTCATGCAAAAAGGATGTGCTGTTCAAAAGCGTAACAAGAGACCCGGTTAACGAAGAAAGGCATAAGGAACGTGGCGCGCGAGCATAACGGAAAAAAAGAAAATATATATATATACGGCACAACGGCACAAACTATATATATACTAAACATACGGCACAAGCTATATATATATATATATATATATATATATATATATATATATATATATATATATATATATATATATATATATATATATATAGTTTGTGCCGTATGTGGTCTAGCTTCCCGCTTTTCGGTTATCGATTTTATGTTGGAGTATCTTCCGCGTATATGCGCCTGGTGGTTTGACGTCAGGACGCGAATTCAGCCCAAAATGGCTGCAGAAACGGTCGAAACGCGATGTATTTGTGGCTCAGACACAGACAGAAAAGAGAGAAAGCAACTAAAACAATGCCAAGCAGGATGTTTGTTCTCTCCTTTCATTCTTCTTTTCACGTGGACTTCATTCAGCAAAATGCACTGGACACGCGCGTGGCCGTTCAATGCGGAACTATACTCGGCGATCGATTTTCATCGCTGGGCCGTCGGGCTTTCAAAGGGGCGCTGATCCTCAATACGGTATGCCTGTTTTATTTATTTATTTATTTATTTATTTATTTATTTATTTATTTATTTATTTACTTTGTTTTATTTATCGCCGTCCGCTCTCCTCTGTGCATCCATATATTCGACCAGTACACGTGCGTATACAGTGTGGTCTACTGTGACATACATATATATATACTGTGGGTCTTCGAGTTTGCCAGTGCACTGCATATGCGATCCAGAAAAAACAACAATGAAGTCAGGGGTTTGTAGCTTTCGCATTTTCCACGCCACCGGTCCATCGGCGCGCGCACGCACACACGCACACATCTGTGACAACTCCATATGTCTCTAAAAGAACATAGCGGCCTAAGTCATATATGTTACCGGAAGTCATATATGTTACCGGCGGTAAAAACGAAACAAAGAAATCGCACTTTTTTATGCCGCACGGCAAACTTTCAAATTTAAGTAAATGAATAAAAAGTTATTGCTACTCGAACATTTGGCGTCTGTTCCGCATTCTTCAGCCAGCTTTTATTGCGGCGCGTATACATACACTTGGCACACACGCGCGAGTACGTGTATACAAAAAATGAAAAAAAAGTGGCATTAATAAGCGAGAAGCGAGAAAAGTCAGTCATGCCTCACTGCAGCTATACAAGCTCTCGAGTCTCTTCGAATTCTGCTACTATGCATTAATGGAAGCGATCAGTATTCACGGTTTGCTCTCCCTCACGTGATATATATATATATATATATATATATATATATATATATATATATATATATATATATATATATATATATATATATATATATATATATATATATATACGTGACGCCCCGCACGGTGTTTGCCTTATCTGCCGCGATAATAAAGAGGAGCCGAGGCACTCTTGCCCCTTTGAAGCCACCGGCCGAAACCCCGTCACTTCCATTTCTCTTGCCTCTCTCTTCACTCTGTGTCGTTGCACTCGACAATGCACAAGCCCCGTTCACGTGCGACTTCGCCGCGGCAGATCATGCCCGTCACGTGCGGCCGCGGCTTTCAAGCTGGAATCTCGCTCGCATAATGTGTCGCGTCTCACGTGCGTAAATCAATTCCATGCAGCAGCAGCAGCAGCAGCGCCGCGGTACTAAACGATAGCGAGCTGCACTCCTTGGCCGCTACGCCTTGGAGGTATACCGTAAGTTCCGGTCTGTATCGTGCGCTGAGCTTGCGTTGCTTTAAGAGAAGGATCACTATAAAGATGAATGATGAGTTCAAATCAGGTTAAGTACACTGGCTACGATGAACGCTATATACGGTGGAGGGCTCCTCCGGATTAAATTCGACCACCTGAGGTTCGTTAACGTTCAGCCAAATCTAAGCACAATTTTTTTCTTTTTTTTTTGCATTCCGCGCGGACACCGGAATGCGGCCTCCGCATATTCGTATTCCGCGGGTGTCGACCCCACGACTTCGTGCTCGGGAGCAGAACGCCATATCCAATGAGGCACCGCTGCTGGTGGAATAATACGATTATTATACAATGGGGGCTCATATTGCTTAGTAGCACTAGTTGTAGGTTCCCAGCGGTAGGCCGAAACACGTTGATCGGTGCTATGGCGAAGCGGGCAAGCAATTAAGCGCTTCTCGTCATCTTATTCTTTCACCACCACCGTGCCCGGTGCCTTCGGTACAATTATTATTGTTGTTGTTCTTGTTGTTGTTGTTGTTTTCTTCTTCTTTGTTTGTTTGTATGTATGTTTGTTTGTTTTGAAAACATATACACGCGTCAGGAAAGGGAAAGCGAGGAGGAGGCTGGCAACTGCCACTGGAAGGGGCACAATGCCTGCCTTCTCTTGAGAAAGGAGGAGGGGACAGAAACATACAGAAATGGAAGACAGGAAGAAGTGAATAAAAGCTGAAAGAAAGAGCAAGACGACTGGTATCAAAGAATCAAAGCAGAACACACTAACACACACGTACAGGTCACGCACAGTAGGGGCCAGTCACTGCAGGTCACGCTACTGAAAGAATGCTAAACTAGAAGAAATAGTATCCGAGTTCTTGTCTCTTGTAAACAAGGAGAAATGAGCTACACAACCGGGAACCTAAGTTAGTTCCTTCTATAAAAGTAAGGAGAGCGCTATGAGCTTGATCACACCGAGGCGCACAGCCACTGTATGGCGTATGCATGTCGCACACCGCTAGCGATGTAATGAAAGCGGGACACTCCAATATCAGCTGCTTATGTGTCTTGCAGCAACCGCAAGACGTGCATGATGGACTGGGCACATGTCCTTGTCGGTGTGAACGTTCGAACACGTTCGCACAGCCAACCCTTTCTAGCGCGGCGGGACAAGCCTCGACCGCGAACACGGGTCAGAAACCTTCCATTTGCGTCACGCTGGTCTGGGTGCTTCTTTAACAGGTGGCGACGAATCGGCAGACGAGCGTCATCGAGCTTACGCTAAATTTCTGGGCAGTATACCAGAGTCGTTATGAGTGCGAGTTGAAGCAAGCCGATCAGCCTCTTCCATTTCCGGCGACGCGCACGTATACATGCGAAGATATCCAGTGGGCAACGGGGGATACCTCGCGTAATGCAGTTTTGTTGACAGACTCAGTAATTCTGCGCTCAACTGGACAACGAGCGTCACTTCTTTGCAATTTGATACAAGGGCAGCGTGGGGTTCCGCAAAGATGGCAATCTTCAGCGCCATTAACTCCTCTTGCACGTATTCCAGTGCAGCATCTATATCGCTGCTAGCAGTTCCTGGGTACCAGTAAAACGCGCTCCTCTAATATCAAGACGGCCACTCGACCTTACCTAGACTGGAGGCTTGGTGTGTATATATCATCATCATCAACGAGATCAGTCCATTTTTATGTCCACTGCCAGGACGACGGCCTCTCTCAGGGATCTCCAATTGTCGCTGTCTTGCGTAGGGTTGGTAATATCGAATGATTAATCGATTAAATGTATCCCGCATAACGATTAATCTGCGTCGATTCCCACCTTTCATTTAATCGACTTATTCGATTGAACCTGTTCGATTAATCGTTTTCGACAGTTTGGCAGGAGAGCGGCGCGGAAATTTTGAAATCTTGCTGGAATGGCGGCGCACGAGCTGCGACTGTCGACTATTTTCCCGAGTGACGCCGAGCCGAGCCATCGTCCCCCATCTTCCCTCACACCGCACACGCCGCCCGAAGACGGAGGCTTGAAATGCCTTCGCCATTCAAGGCATACGATAGCAACCCAGTCGCTGATCGTCTTTCCACTCACAGTTCTGTCACGTCTCAACACGGCCAAGGGCATTCATTGGACGTTTACCACAAGGCAATCTCACTAATTCATCATCGCCTATCCAGAAGTCAACGCAGCGTTGACACCGAATGTTGACGGGTCAACAAAAGGCCCATCTACCTGAACCCGACAACCTGAACTAATTGATAAACGGGGCCAACGTCGAATGCCGTGGGAACGGCGTCGACGTCGGATTCCCAGGTTGCTAAGCGCTTGCTAAATATGCGGGGGCATATTTAGCAACATCGGAGGCGGAATTAGGTGGAACGGTGCGATACCATGGGCGGGTTATCCGATTCGACGATACCATGGGCGGGATACCGATTCGACGATTGTGATTGGCCGCGATGCAGTAATCTCATTCCCTAGTCAAGTCGCCTAGGGAAGACGACGGCATTAAAAGCGGAGAGCGTTCGTGCAGCAGAGTTTGTGCTGACGTGTCCCGACGTGAACTCGGGCGATTAATATGCCCCTCCACGGAGTGAGGTTCCATATCTGGATCCAGTGTAAATAATGTAACATAAACCCCTTTTCCTTCATTCCTGCTAACGGACGTATTCGTCGATGGGCTTGGTGCATTCCTGGTCCAAACGCCACCTCGAGCGCGACAGTCCACATAAACACGTGGCACAGCATGCGCACAGGCTTGGAGCATGTATTTGACACAGCGATGGAGTTCACGTCGATTCCAGCAAATTTATAGCGCCCGAGCATCTAGTCTCGCATGCTGGTTGAGTGGCCATTCAGAGAAGGTGTCGCTTTCACCCAAACATCCCAGCCAATTTAACTGACATTCGTTTGCTCTATAGAAAAGAGCATGTGGCTTAATATCCTAAACCAGTAATTTTCTTTCCCCAGTTTTCTTGCACATTTTAGACGGACTCCACCTTTCACCTTTGCCATTTTTATTGCTTCTTGTTTAACTGTACAGTACAGGGATTCACTAGTGCCATGTATCTTGTTTAATTCTGCTCTAATTGCCATTTTGTAACATATATTGTTTATCATTTCAAAAGCCACTAGTGCCAACTATATTTAGTCTTTATCAAGTTAAGATTATCCTTTATCAAACGCTTATACCCTTGTGTTCCGAACATGATTCCACCTCTCAAACATTAAAATAGGATCCTACAAAAGTAGTTAACTGTGTTCCAACCCTTTTGAAGGTTCCCGGCAGAAATTTCGATTAATTAATCGATGAAAAACTTTGCATCGAAAGCGATTAATCGAATAAATGATAGAATGATTAAATATTAATCGTTAATCGAATAGAATAATTAATCGACCATCCCTAGTCGGTGTCAACAGTCGGTGCGTTAAGGTCTGGGCACAGCCAGAGCATGTGTTCAAAAGAGCATGAGTCATGACCACATTTGGGGCACGACTGTGAGTGGTCAGTGTCTCTCCTGTTAAGGGACCGAGGAATGGGATACGAACGGGTTTGCAGAAGTCTGAGTGTGCTAGCCTGAGGTTTGTTCAATTTGGAGTGACGGGGGGGGGGGGATGGAAATGTCCTCCGGCCCAGTCGATAATGGGAAACAATTTCGTGGAAAGCACATAGTGGATCTTTGTGGATGTTGACCTCGTTCCAAGCCTGGCTACCCGCGACAGCGCGGTACGTGAAATCGCGCGCTCTCCCGTGGGTTTGCTCTTGGGATTACATGCGAACCTATACTTTTTTCTTCTTTCTTTTTTGTAGAAATAACACATCGAACTCAGCAATGCCATTCGCTGTGCACCGTTATCATTCTGTGGCGAAATCATTCCCTACAGAACGAGCGCAAACTGCGGCCACGTAAGAAAAAAAAAATACTTTCACTCACGGCCGAAATAAGCTTAATTCCGCGGTATACATACGCCGGACGGGGACTACAGACCGCAATACACGGTAGTTTTTCACGCTCTGTAGTTCTGCCGCTGGCTTTGACCAACCAGGGAGCGAAAATCCCTCATCGAAGCTTCGTACAAGTGCATCAACCCAATCGAATTACCACGTGATGGGGAGCTAAAATTCCATTAACCAGGCTGCCGATCTTGTTCTCGAGACGGGAATGAGAGCAGACGGCTCGTGGAAGAACTGGGCGGGTAGATAGCGTATACTGGTTGATGACGTCGTACGAAGGATAGAAAAACTCAAGAGAGGCTCGCGCGATATCACGTTTTAAACCCGACCACGCGGAGGACGTCGCTGAAAGCACTGGCTAATAAAGTTGAACGATGGGCACTTCCTGCCTTCCCCTGATTGGACGAGACGTGGCTGTGGACCGATAGCATGTACATTGGTCGATGAGGTCACAGGAGGAATGAAACGAAAGCCGGAAAACTCAACCTCGTATGAGATTACGTTGAAACGCAAAGGCATAAATAGATGCAGCTGGGCGCACGTAGACGCGGGACGAGAGCGTTGACTAGCAGGATTGAGGGATCGGCATTCTCTATCATCCTGATCGAATGAGACGCGACAGTGTCGAGCCTGCGCAACGCTGCACGCAATTGGCAAACCGATATGACGACGGTGCAGAAGCGGCGCGCAGCATAGATGTGACAATAAAACAGTTTTATTGCCACGGGCACAGTGCGAACGGCGCCGAGCGGAAACAAAGAGGCAAATATATGCAGATAGATAAGAGCTTTTTTCGTCATTATTTGCGGGCGTGACGAAATCGGCTGGCTTCTCTGCTGCCTTTCGAAACGGGGAGCGCGAAAAGTGCCCGACAAAACAACAGCGACGAAAAAAGAAAAAAAACACAAAAAACAGGACAAACTGCGCATAATACGTTGATCACGTGACTGCGCCGGGTTTACCTGCCTGATTATACACGTAAAGTGTATACTTCGTTCCGTATCAACGCGTGCTGGCCCGGCGAACGTGAGACTCGCACTGCATACTCATATGTACAGCCCCTCGGGTAGTGCGATTAAGTTCCGGTTTCGGAGGGGGTAGAAAGAAAGAGATAACAATAAAGAGACCTCTCGGCGCGTCTTATTGCACCACGTCACGTTCTCCGGCGGGCAGAAAGCAATCAAGCTTGAGCTGCGGTCTCGCATAACTGCTTCACCTTGACCTCCCCCGAGGCCCGAGTGCGTAAAAGAGAGGGAAGCCCGCGAGTGTATCGGTGCCAGCGAGCCACAATCAACGGACGATTGCACCTTGCTCACTCTCGTAGCGTATTTTTGATTAAGACGACGCAAAAGACGCGTATGGAATATATATATATATATATATATATATATATATATATATATATATATATATATATACTTCTATAAGGTATCCCAGCTAACGTTAGCCAAGCTGTTCAACGAAATTATTATTATTTTTTAAGAAGAATGGTGCAAGATACGACTTCTATAGCTATGGTGTTCGATCATCAGAGCTCTGAGGACCAAACGACGTAAATCTTATAATTGTACCTTGCGCCGTCTTTTCTTTAATAATCTTTTTCGCTAATGAGCTTGGCCAACGTTAACTGGGACACACACAATACATATTGTGCTGTGCTCGGGCAACGGCGTGAGTGTATTGAAGAAAATAATAAAACGAAATAATAAATATAATGCCACAGAGTAGCTGAAAGTCTGAAACTATCAGTTTAGTCTAGCATTCTACTTTAAAAAAAAAGATTATCTGCATTTATTCGACAGAAGAAAGGTTCATTATTAGCGGAGATAATAAATAACAAAGTTTTCCTTTATTGAGTTTTGCGTCAATACGGCAGCGCCTAAAAAATTAAATTATGGGGTTTTACGTGCCTAAACCACTTTCTGATTATGAGGCACGCCGTAGTGGGGGACTCCGGAAATTTTCACCACGTGGGGTTCTTCGTGGCGGGGGCACCTAAATCTACGACGTAAGCGAGCTTTTTCGCACTTCGCAGAACTCACTAGTTCTGTCTTTGGTTCCGCCAAAATGCTGTGTGTTTTCTCGGCGATAAACTGCTTACAGTCTCGAGCGTACGCTGTCCAAATATCGTGACGTCACGAGAATTTATAGCGTAGGAACTCGAAGCTAGTGTTTCGTTCTTGCGTCACTTCTGACTTGCCGAGAACGCGCTATGTAGCGGTGACGACGACTGACAAAGACAGAGAGCGCTAGCTGTGAAAGTTGATAGTCGACCACGTGGTCCAGCCTCGCAGTAATGCGAACGTAGCAAACCACTTCTGAAGGAAATCCTCCATCGGCCTTCCTCCATCTAGCGGACTGCCGCAGAACTGGTCTGCTACGCTTCCACCAATCACTGCCAGAGCTTCTTCGTCCTCTGCGAGCGCTTACCTCTGCGTCGCCGTCTTGTCCGGACGAGGCCGCAGCGGTCGGTGCGCCGGCAGCGCAGAGGTCTTCCAGCGGGGGATCTCCGCCCGTGAAGAACCTGCGCATGCGCGACACCAGGCTGCGGGACAGAGGCCGCCACGTGAGCAGCGACAGCTCCCTCTGGCCTGCGTGTGCGCAGAGCGGATGAGGAGGACACCGTTACCATAGAGTTTCTCACTATAACACCTAGAGGGTAATCTGGCGCCACCGTCTATGGGAGTTTCTTAAAGGGGCACCTTGCCGTCATGGGAATGACGGTATATGTGTCTGCGAGGCTCGTGTTGGCTGGTGTTGTAAAAGGCTTCGTCTAAAACGTGGATATGGCTACGCAAATAACGCGTTCTCAAAGTAAAATCTTCATAAAATGTTTCCATTCACGCATATTACATCTTTACTCACCCACGATGCATGACCAAGCGAAGAAAAGCAAGAATAGACCACCAACTGTTTCAAAGTGAGCGCGAACCTTGTCGTCTGTCCTCCAACTTCAGCGGCCCGCTGATACTTTTTACGTAACATGTAGTCGTACACACAATAACAGGTTCTCATAGTTAAACAAAACATGTCTTCACGTAATAATAAAGCTAAAACAGCTTTTCACGTGCTGTTCTAGTAGAAAATGAATCATTGTGACAGACGGAACGGTACTTGCCAAGCGCATCTTCAAGGTGTCCTGTCTCTACGAGAACGATGCCAATCCGAATCCACAATATACCGGCATTCCCATGCATACCACAGCACAGCAGCGCCAGATTTCCCTCTAGGTAATGTAGTGAGAAACTCTATGACCGTTACCATTCGGTGCGAATGACGTGTCGACGGTCGTAACGGTGCGTAATAAAAATAAAGAATAGAAGGCCTGCGCTAAACGTGGAACCCTGTCGCATTCTTTTGCATCCTTTCGATGCGGAGAAAGGTCGCGGATGAATTTTGGCGGGTTATGTCTCAAGCTTCAGAACTGTGTCTCCTTTACGTCTCAGGCTTCAGGACTGTGTCAGATGTGCCTGCACGAATCGGTCGAACCAGTGTACCCGTGTGTGTAGTTATAGTGCAAACGCGTGCTGCGATCGACGTGGCTCACCGGGGCTTTCGAGTAGGTCGCAGTAGGCGTAGCCTTCCACGCGCAGCCTGTTCCAGCAATCCAAGGACAGCACCTCGACGAACAGCCGGCCCACCACCGCCAAACCTGCGTGCGTTCATCGTGAAAAAAAAAACACACACACACAAAAAAGCCCGCAATGAAAACGGAGGCACTGACACAAGAACGGACAAAAAGCGTAAAGTTTGTTTGCGAGACATGCGGGGATGACATTTGTGTCGGCGACACATAGACGAGTTCGGCGCGCTTGCACGCTTATGTCGCATAATAAAAAAATTAATAAAGCAGATCCAACACAGATGTGGGAATCTATATATAAAGCGAAGCTTTCGTGAAGCGGTGAATGAAAGCCTATAAACATGGCCATTTTACCCCTGCGGGTACGTTCCGTGATATGGAAATGAAAAAAAGCTAAATTGTTAAAAAAAGCACGAGCGAGTGTTTATTTCGGAGTACATAGAACAGGCGATATTGCAGCGGACAAGGATGACATTGCGCGCGTCGCAAGGAAGTGGACCGTGACATCTGTGCTGCATGTGCTATCGCAGTCAATGAGTCCAGAGGCGGAGGAACCTCTGAAGTCTTCTTTATAAATCGAATTATTTTTTGCAAACGCTCCCAGAGCAGTAGTAGTAGTAGCGGTGGTGGTGGTGGTGATGATGGTGGTAGTGGCATTGGTAGCGGTGCTGCTGCTCCGGCAGGAGCAGCAGCCACTACCGTCGTGGTCTTGCCCATATAATCAATCGACTTATTTGTAGACCCACTTCCCTCCCCCCCCCCCCCCCCCCCGTCATTTGCCCTATGCCTTACGGATGAGCTGGTTACCGGCCCTGTTCTCAACGGAATTATACGCAACGAAACAACAAACAGTTCCTAAATATCCTCATGCGCTGCAATAAACGTGCGTCTTATTAATTCCTTTATTAAAGCGACGCTTTGTGTGCTTTTTTTCCCGTGTTTTGGTGGTGTCTGCCGCGGTTTTCTTTTCTTTTCTTGTACTCTCTTTTTCTTTTTCACGCGGATTGCACTAGACTTGTGTTCTAGCTTGTGAACACGTAGTATATTTAGCACGCCGCAGTAGAGGATCAGACGGCGCCAACATCTCTTTACATACATCTAATTTAAAAAGAAAAAAATATATAACCAAAGAAAGCGGAACGCGTCACCAAAGCTTCACTTCGCATAGATTCCAACATGTGCGTTGGATGCGCACATCTCTTTTCTCATCTTTTCCCCCTGTTGCATGTCAGCCAAGCTTTTTGTCGTTTCCGCCTTTCTCTCGGGGGGATCGAATCAGCGCCATTTTCTCGCCACTTGCGAGGCCACTCGCAACACTGACAAAAACGAGAGGAACTCGCCTTCCTGGTCACCGTCGCCCGCTGTCCTCTCCAGCTCGAGCTCGAACGGGTGCGAGAAGTGCGCCACTTCGACCTGTTTCAGAGAGACGGAGACACGGTGTACATGTATCGACCTCGTTGGCGAAACAATTCGGCCGGCGCGTATTTACGCAGCCGATCCACTCGTAACCGATGCCACGCATAACGATTTACGATATATAACGTCCTAACTGAAGAATAAAAGAAAGTCCCCAAACCGCTCGCGCAGGATAGGTCGCACTTAACATTTGCAACATTGGCGGAATGCGCGGGAACGGCCAGACGAATTCTGCATGCGCCTACTTGCGGTGCTAGGGTCGCTGCAACTGGTCTCGGAACCCCCTCGATCGTTTCTTTGTTTCCCTCAATTATGTACGGCTCAGCGTAATTTCATTAACTGTTGCTTGTTATACAATTGTCACCTAACGCATTTTTTTCTTTCTTTTCATAGTGTGTTTCTCCCTTCTTTGTTCCTCCTATCCGTCACGTCCTTTTTACCCCACCACCACAGCAACGTGGCAAACTCCGAACGTGGTTGACCCAAGTTGACTTCCCCACCTTTCCTCTTGCATTTCTCTCTCTTCAAGGCCGCAGGTTACCGTCGTGGCGACGTTGGACTCAAATACGTTCCTTTCCTTAGGTGTAAACAAAGTCAAACAAAGTGGTTGCAGGAAGAAAACGACCTGAATGGAGCAACATTTAACGAGCCTGCAGTCAATGTCTCGACAAGGCGAGATGTGTTCTAGCCCACTCTTGATCAATTTTGTTATTTCTCGTGTTGTACGTTTTATCCCTTCATTGTATTGCCTTGGCTTCCTCTCAGCACTGTGTCCGTCTGCGTTCTCCAGCTCAGTTCATGTGCGCTGTTCATCGATTTAACGACTACGTACCAACAGAGAGCTTGCTGCTGGGCCAGTTCGATGCATGGAAAAGAGCGCACATTCAGAATGGGGCATTTCGATCGTTTAGTGTAACATTTACAGAACGGATTAGAAAAAGACGCAGCGTTTGGTCCCGTTAGATCGTGCGTGTTGTTGCTGTTGTTGTTGCTGTTGTTGTTGTTGTTGTTGTTGTTGTTGTTGTTGTTGTTGTTGTTGTTGTTGTTGTTGTTGTTGTTGTTGTTGTTGTTGTTGTTGTTGTTGTAAGTGTACCAACAAGGTCTAACAACAAGCTCTCCTGTTGAAGCTTCCAGCCCATCGCCCCTTGCTGCGGCCATCGACGGCGACGAGGTCGCTGCAACCGCTCACCATCGTGCAGTCTTTTCCCTCCCCCCATCCCTAACCATGCATTGTTTAATCCCTCGGTCAAAGCGCGCAAGCACTGGTCACGTCATTCTACACGAGATGGGGAAGGGAGGAGACAGAGACTCAGCTCTTTTGTGGCCTCCCTCAAAAAACGCTCCCGCGAAACGTCCCGTGACGCGGTGATACCCAGATCAGCTACATTTCGAGCGAAGGATTCCCGAAGAAGCCAGAAAAGCGGAGAGAAGGGGAGCCGGCTTGTCTGGTTCAGTCTGTCCCTGCTTGTTTCCGCCTTTCGCGGTAGTGCACGCTGAAGCTAAAAAAAAAAATCTCTTCACGCGTGTTAGCGTTCGTTGCCTTTCTAGTGATTGTGTTTCCTTTTTGTTTTCTCCCAGCTGCCCCTCTTTTTCGACAGGGGTTTCACTCGTGGCTTTTCACCTCTGTTAACGCACGCTTGTGCTCAGCGAGTCGGAACGGAAAAGGCCGGCATGCAGTTATGTCGTAACTGCGCCACGCTCAAGGAAGGGGACCCACAGGGTTGAGCGGCGCTCGCTCCTGAATGGGCTGAGACATTCATACCGCCGACGCTAACGTCGAATCTTTATTCCCTCCGAAATCCGTCGTGCATTACGGAAAGCAAGAAAAAATAAAATCACGCAGAAACTCCTCTGGGAGTTGTCTAAGTACGCGTAAGCATTGTGCCACTTGCTCGCCTCCACGCAGCCCGGTGTCGTTATCAACGTTACGAAACTTGATCCGACCAGTGCGAACGACAGCGCTGTGGCGAGGCGAACTGGTGCGGACGGCGCCACAAGGAGCATCGATGACGCAAGCAAAGTACTGCAGGTAGCGGCGCCAGGTGCGCCGATGACGTGTTCCGATCATTACTAGCCGTTATCGCTCTTTAGCGCCTTATCCATCCGCGTCGAAGCATTGTGGGCCGTGACCAAACGTACTCGGGCGGCGGTACCGCCGCGCGGACCATGCCTCGAAAGCGGTCTGCGATGCCGACTAGGAGTGGCGACGGCTGATAGCTTCGCGCGCTGTGTTCTCGCGCTTACTTAGCGTTGACGAGAGACACGCGGTCCCGCATCTTGAAAGCGATCCGCGAAAGTGGCTGAATGCGGCGAGTGCGGAGAGCTCCGTTAGCGCTGTGTTCTCGCCGCTTGTTGGCGTTGAAGCGAGAGGCAGCACGGAAGTGCATTCACTCGCTGCTGCGCGCGCTGTCTTGAAAGCGGTCGTCTTACGCTACGGACGGACAGTTTTCTTGTTGGGTAAGCATAGAAATGTGTACACATTTAAATAAAAGCTACCGATGTCCTATGGAGTCTTGTAGTCCCAAGCTGTGCATACGATTTCACTAAGCATTGCGAGTGAAAACCAGTGAAAGTGGCTCGGCCCTTCTCGTCTATAGTCGATTTGTTCACCAAGCTTCCGTTGTCATGGTTGGGGTCGGGCATGAAATAGATGGTAGCTGGTCCATGCCGTCGTCCAACTTATCCACGCTGAGGACGTTGTTGAAGGGAGAGACTTGTTCTCATGGAGAACGAGGATTATGGGTTTATTTACAGTATTTACATGGGAACGTTACAGTTCATCAGTCTAGCATGACTGACAGAGAAGCGCACCCTGAGCAGCCGCGCCACGGCTGCTTATAAACACTCTGTCCTCCCTAGATCCCTAGGTGAGGGTAAAACGGCCGTTCAACCTGCTACCAATTCGGAGCGTTCAAAGTCATCGTAGCCGACCCGCCTTTGAGGGGGAGTGTTTACACACTCACTTCCGCACAGGCTTCACTGACCACACCAAGGTGAGAGGGTTTTCGCAGACACGGGTCTTGCCCCGAGCAGGCGCCTCTTCATCCCAGCGTTATCTCCGCAGACAATGGCCGCCGCGTCTGTCCATGACTTCTAAGCCCCGCGAGACGGCCGCAAGACATCTTTTCCCAGGATTTCCACTGCTTCAAACAAGCCGCGACGGCGAATACACTAACAATATTTGGTCACAACAATGGGAAGTCGTTGCTGGATCTTTGTGAGCAACATAATCTCGCTATCGTGAATACGATAGCGAGGTTACCGAAGTGTGACGGGCAGACCACGTGGGAGGTGGGAAACCGGTAATCGACCGTTGATTACTATCTGATGACGGAAGGAATTCATGATAAGTTGATAAAAATCGTCAATGACGAGGAAGAGTATAGCGACATAGGGAGGGACCATAAACGCACCATTTTGAATATAGGATATGTAGTTGGGAAAGAGAGCAAGGAGCACAAAATGACCAGTCCAAATTTGAATGCTGAGCAAATAACAAATATAGTCGCAAGAGTCGAGGAAGAACTTGGCAAATGGCCAAGCAGAGAGTGGGAATATAGTGAGCTTCTAAATTTAATAACGACATAAATACGGAAAGAGAAGCAACATGCTCGTTGGAAAAGAAAAAAAAAAGCAACCGAAAAGCTGGCGGAACAGGGAGGTACGAGAAGCGAAAGCCGAACGACAGAAAGCCTCCCGAGAGCACAGGCTGGCAAAAAAAGCACTGTTGCCGCAGGATGAAGTAACCAGTAAATGTGAAATATACCGGCAGAAAAAGTCTGTGGTTCAAATACTGGTGCAAGCAAAGATAAAATGGGAAAGTGAATGTTGGTTGTCAGAAATACGTGAGAAAAAGAAGGCAACACCTAGAATACTTTGGAATCGCGTAAATTTATAAGGCAGTAAGTCTGGAACAATGCAACAACATATCCTGGAGAAGATGGAAACAAACTGGAAGAGGACGCGGTATTAAATCTTTCCAAGGCAATGACAAGATTGTACTTGAGGAAAAAAGAGAGCATAAAAGAGCACCAGATGGAAAAGGGAGCTGGTGCTGGCGAATTTCAATTGGAAGAAAGCAGAAGAGAAAATTCCTAAGCGCACAGCCACATGGCTAGACGAGGTTCCCGTTAGGCTGCTTAATGAACTAGGACCAAAAAAGTAGGGAAGCTCTGGTGAAAGCAGTGGACAAAAAACTTTAAAAGATAGACGAATACCAGACAGTTGACAACAAAGTAGAATGAATTCAATTTGTAAAGGTAAGGGGGAGAAAGAGAATTCATTCAATAGACCGTTCACCATTACATGGGTGATATACAGGATAGCAATCCAGGCAGTTAAATTAAAGCTGGAAGCATGGGCAGAGAATAATGGCATTTTGGAGTATAGGTAGGTGTTTGGATAATAACTTATTTGTCTTTACTCAGTGTATTGAAATATCAAGCGCAGAAAGGAGACCGTTATATGTGGCCTTTTTAGACATTACAGGAGCGTATGACAACGCAGACCACAATATATTCTGGAAAGGGAAGGCTTAGGTGACGATGGTCTACAGCTTTTGAGAGAGAAATTTGACACCTGCTTGTCCTCTCTTTTATTTTTTTTTAAATAAATGTTTCTCCTCCTCCTCCTCCTATCTAGAAAATACCGTCTGCATTGAATGGGAAGGGATGAGGAGCGAGGAGAAAGCTAATATCAACGAGGGACTGAGGCAGAAGGGCCCTTTATCCCCTCTGCTGTTTATGATGTACATAGTGAGGATGGAAAGGGCGCTGGCGGAAAGTAATATCGTGTTTAATCTCTCACAAGAACAGGCGGGTACAGTATTAGAGCAGCAGCTTCTAGCTTTATTTTATGCGGAAGACATTGTGTTGCTAGCTAACAAGCAAAGTGACATGCAACGTCTGGCTAATATCTGTGGACAGGAAGGCGAGAATTTAGGTCTGAAATTTAACGTTAAAAATCGGGTGTTGTGGTATTCAATGAAGACAGTGAACAGACAGTGTCAATATTCAGGGCCAGAAAATATCTGCGTAAAAGAGCATAAATACTTTGGGATATGGATAAACGAAGGCAATGGATATATGAAAACACCGGAGAAAACAATAACAGCAAAGGGGAAGAGAAATGCGGCCATAACGAAACACAAAGCGCTATGGGGATACAATAGGTACGAGGTGCTCCGGGGTATGTGGAAAAGTGTAATGGTTCCAGGACTTACGTTTGGAAATGCGGTTGTTTGCTTTAAATCAGGGGTACAATAAGGATTCGATGGGAACCATAGGTCAGTGGGACGCCTCGCAATGGACGCTCACGGGAAGACTACAAATGAGGCTGTGCAGGGCGATATGGGCTGGACTATAATTTTGAAGTGAGGGAAGCTCGCAGTAAAATTGAGTATGAAGAACGACTGAGGAATATGGAAGAAAGTAAATGGGCTGGGAGAGTGTTGAGGTACAGGAAGAACATTGATTCACAATGGAGGAAAAGAACTATAGGAAGCTTACCAGCAAGTATGCGGCCTGCATGTAGGGTGAGCAACACAGAAACAAAGAACGTCAAGCGAAAAGTCAGAGAGGCTGAGATAATCTCATGGGTGGCGGCATTGGAAAATAAACCTGCCATGAGTAACTACTTAAGAGGAAAAAACAAAATCAGGAAAGAAACAATTCATGATAACTCAAAGGGAAGCTCATTACTTTTCCAAGCGAGATCAAGATGCCTTAGAACACGCACTTATAAAGCGAGATATAAGAAGGAAGAAGAAGCATGTGCTTGCTGCGCTAAAGCTAAAGAAACGATGGAGCATGCTTTATTGGAATGTGAAGATATATGCCCAGCGGTAGATTTAGGCATCTCTGGCCTACTTCAAGCCCTTGGGTTCAGCGAGAGCAGGGGGAAAGTAAACATGCCCGCAGTAGATATCAGTAAGCGGCGGAAGATTGGTGGATGGCAATGAAAGTCATCGTTCATCATTGCGTACAATACAGCTCACTTATACATATATATTGTCACGTGGTCGTGACGTCAAAGAACACAGTTGCAATACTGTGAAATGCAAAAACTAGCTTTTATTGGGCGAACCTGTGACCACAAAACACGCTACACTTAAAGCACAACGAGAGCGGCGAACACAGTCGGCGATCGTCGAAAATCTGATCAGCGGGTCAAGCGCGTCGGCTTTTATAGATCAGTCGTCGAATGTTCCAGATTAACGGATGGGACCCGCGTGTCTTCCACAAAGTTCTACACTATTCGTGTCACGCGATGAAATCTGATACCACAAGGTTCGGCGACAACAGACACGCGGATAGAAGCATCGATAACTTTCCAGAAACTTCGGATACATGCAAGCGCGTCCCGCGCTGCGCGATAAGATTTGTTAGGCGGTGAAACCTGGTCGCCCGATAAATATAAATACACGTGTCAATACCCCCCTCTTAAAAAGCATCGTCCCGATGCTACAAAGAGAGCGAAACACAAAGGGACACTTATTAAACATAAGTAACAAAACAACGAAAAGAAATAAAGTCCAAAGGTCAGTTACGCGAAGTCCCAAAGTTCGTCAACGCTGGTGGTACGGCTTGAGCCGCACAACGTGGACAATTTCAGGTCGTGAGCGGCGCCGCTGTGACAGCGAAATGCCGTCTGGCACGACCTCGTAGTCCAGTGCACCAATACGTCGGATGATCTTGTACGGTCCAAAATAGCGACGCAAAAGCTTCTCGCTCAGTCCTCGTCGGCGTATAGGGGTCCATACCCAAACACGGTCGCCGGGCTGGTACTCGACGAAGCGTCGTCGGAGATTGTAGTGTCGGCTGTCGGTCCTCTGCTGGTTCTTGATTCGCAGGCGGGCGAGCTGTCGGGCTTCTTCGGCGCGCTGGAGATAGGTAGCGACGTCAAGATTCTCTTCGTCCGTTACGTGCGGCAGCATGGCGTCGAGCGTCGTCGTCGGGTTCCTGCCGTAAACCAACTTGAACGGCGTGATCTGTGTTGTTTCTTGCACCGCCGTGTTATAAGCGAATGTTACGTACGGCAGGACGGCATCCCAGGTCTTGTGTTCGACGTCGACGTACATCGCTAGCATGTCGGCGAGGGTCTTATTCAGCCGCTCCGTAAGACCATTCGTCTGCGGGTGGTAAGCCGTTGTCCTCCTGTGCCTTGTCTGACTGTATTTCAGAATGGCTTGGGTGAGCTCCGCTGTAAAGGCCGTTCCTCGGTCGGTGATGAGGACTTCTGGGGCGCCATGTCGCAGCAGGATGTTTTCGATAAAGAATTTCGCCACTTCGGCTGCGCTACCTTTCGGCAGTGCTTTTGTTTCAGCGAAGCGGGTGAGGTAGTCCGTCGCCACGACGATCCACTTATTTCCGGTTATTGACGTCGGAAAGGGTCCCAGCAAGTCCATCCCGATCTGCTGGAATGGTCGGCAAGGAGGCTCGATTGGCTGTAGTAATCCGGCTGGCCTTGTCGGCGGTGTCTTGCGTCGCTGACAGTCTCGGCATGTTCTGACATAACGGGCGACGTCGGCGGTCAGGCGCGGCCAATAATACTTTTCTTGTATCCTTGATAGTGTCCGGGAAAATCCGAGGTGTCCAGCGGTCGGATCGTCATGTAGGGCATGCAATACTTCTGGACGAAGTCCTGACGGGACAACAAGAAGGTAATTGGCGCGGACTGGCGAGAAGTTCTTCTTCACGAGTAGACTGTCTTGAAGCGTGAAGGAAGATAATCCGCGCTTAAATGCCCTGGGGGCAACGTCGGTGTGCCCTTCCAAATAATCGACGAGGCCTTTAAGTTCCGGGTCCGCTCGTTGGTGTTCGGCGAAGTCTTCCGCGCTTATTATTCCAAGGAAGGCGTCGTCATCCTCGTCATCTTGCGGCGGCGGGTCAATGGGGGCGCGGGATAGGCAATCGGCGTCTGAGTGTTTTCGTCCGGACTTGTATGTTACGGTGATGTCGTATTCTTGTAGTCTGAGGCTCCACCGTGCCAGCCGTCCTGAGGGATCCTTTAAATTCGCTAGCCAACACAAGGCGTGATGGTCGCTGACGACTTTGAATGGCCTGCCATATAGGTAAGGGCGAAATTTCGCTGTAGCCCAAACGATGGCGAGGCATTCCTTTTCGGTTGTAGAATAATTGCCTTCCGCTTTTGACAACGACCGGCTAGCGTAAGCTATCACGTGTTCATGTCCATCTTTTCTCTGGACCAGGACGGCGCCGAGGCCTAGGCTACTGGCGTCAGTGTGGATTTCGGTATCGGCGTGTTCGTCGAAGTGCGCAAGTACGGGCGGCGACTGCATGCGTCGTTTGAGTTCTTCAAATGCGTCGGCCTGCGGCGTTTCCCACTTGAACTCAACATCACATTTAGTTAGACGTGTCAACGGCTCGGCGATGCGTGAAAAGTCCTTGACAAAGCGCCTGTAGTAGGCACACACGCCAAGGAATCTACGCACTGCCTTCTTGTCGGTGGGCTGCGGGAACTTTGCGATGGCAGCTGTTTTCTGGGGGTCGGGGCGTACTCCGGATTTACTGATGACGTGGCCTAGGAACAGAAGCTCGTCGTAAGCGAAGCGGCATTTTTCTGGCTTCAGAGTGAGCCCTGATGACTTGATGGCCTCTAGTACTGTCGTAAGCCGCCTAAGGTGATCGTCGAAATTTTCGGCGAAGACGACGACGTCATCCAAGTAAACAAGGCAGGTCTGCCACTTCAATCCTGCTAACACCGTGTCCATGACGCGCTGGAAAGTTGCAGGTGCCGAGCAGAGTCCGAATGGCATGACCTTGAACTCGTAGAGGCCGTCTGGCGTGATGAAGGCGGTCTTTTCGCGATCTCTCTCGTCGACTTCTATTTGCCAGTAGCCAGACTTGAGATCCATCGACGAGAAGTACTTAGCGTTGCAGAGCCGATCCAATGCGTCGTCTATCCGTGGAAGGGGGTATACGTCCTTCTTGGTGATCTTGTTCAGACGACGATAATCGACGCAGAAACGTAGGGTTCCGTCCTTTTTCTTCACCAGGACAACAGGGGATGCCCACGGGCTTTTCGACGGCTGGATGATGTCGTCGCGCAGCATTTCGTCGACTTGTTCTCTTATAGCTTCGCGTTCTCGCAGCGAAACTCGGTAAGGGCTTTGGCGGAGTGGTCGAGCGTACTCCTCGGTGATTATGCGATGCTTGGCGACTGGTGTTGGTCGAATCCTCGATGTCGTCGAAAAGCAGCCTTTGTATCGTCGGAGCAGACTTCTGAGCTGCTGTTGCTTAATCACTGGGAGACTTGGATTAATGTCGTAGTCTGGTTCGGGAACCATGGTCGTCGGAGTAGATGCGGCGGAATCCGAGAGGACAAACGCATTAGCGGTTTCCACAATTTCCTCGATGTACGCGATCGTCGTGCCCTTGCTGATGTGCTTGAACTCCTGGCTGAAGTTTGTCAGCAACACTTCAGTTTTCCCTCCATGCAGTCGAGCGATCCCTCTTGCGACGCAAATTTCACGGTCTAGCAGGAGACGTTGGTCGCCTTCGATGACACCTTCTACGTCAGCGGGTATTTCGGTGCCGACCGAAATAACAATGCTGGAGCGGGGCGGGATGCTCACTTGGTCTTCGAGCACACTCAAGGCGTGGTGACTACGAGGGCTCTCCGGCGGTATCGCTTTATCTTCCGACAGCGTTATTGACTTCGACTTCAGGTCGATGACTGCGCCGTGTTGGTTCAGGAAGTCCATACCGAGAATGACGTCTCGTGAACACTGTTGGAGGATAACGAAGGTGGCAGGGTAAGTCCGGTCATGAACGGTAATTCTTGCCGTGCAGACTCCAGACGGCGTGATGAGGTGTCCTCCAGCGGTTCGAATTTGAGGGCTTTCCCACGTAGTCTTAACTTTCTTCAACTGGGCGGCGATGTGTCCACTCATGACGGAGTAATCAGCCCCTGTGCCAACTAAGTCGGTGACTGCTTGGCCGTCGAGAAGCACGTCGAGGTCGGTGGCTCTTTGTCTTGCATTACAGTTTGGTCTTGGCGTCGGATCACGACTGCGTCGCGTTGTCCTGTGGCTGGTATGTGACGTCGTCAGGTCGTCTTTCGTCGTCGCATTCTTTCCTTCCAGACTTCGTCGGGACGGCGGCGTGTCGTTATGTCGTCGAGGTAGTTTCTTCGGCGTCTTCGTCGGCGGCGGAGGATCTTCGACAGTTCGACGGACAGCAACCGCACCTCCATCGGTTGCTGCTTTTAGTTTTCCGGATATGGGCTCGCTGACCGGCCCCGATCTGGGTCAGTCTATGGTCGGCGCTGCGGCGACAGGTAGCGGCCTGGTGATGGTGAACGCGACGGTCGTCGAGAGCTCCACTGAGTAGCCGCGAGGTAGTCAGCGATATCGCGAGGGCGTTCACCTTGCTGCGGGCGCGGAGCGTTGACGGCGAAACCTCGCAGTCCCATTTCCCGCTATGGACATCGTCGGTAGACGTGACCCGCTTCCCCGCAATGGTAGCAGAGCGGGCGGTGGTCAGGAGCGCGCCAAACGTCGGTCTTCCTCGGGTAGCTCCGCTGGGCGACGGGTGGGCGAGCTGTCGGCGGCGGCGGTGGACGACGGAATTGCGCCGTTGCAGGGCCCTGGCGTGGTCGCGGAGGGGGACCTTGACGGCGTGCGACGGCGGTGTATGTCATGGCGTCTGCCTGGGGCTGCGGTAATTGTGGTTGCAGCTCGGGAACTCCAAGTGTTCGGTGCACCTCTTCTTTCACGATGTCGGCGATCGAAGCCACTTGGGGCTGTGACGAAGGCAGGACCTTGCGCAGTTCTTCGCGCACAATGGCCCTGATGGTCACCTGAAGGCTGTCGGAATCCAGTCCTTGGACGGCGTACTGCGGCGTGAGCCCCTGGCGGTTATATGGCCGGGTGCGCATCTCCAGAGTTTTCTCGATCGTCGATGCCTCTGCAGAAAACTCA
The DNA here is from genome assembly GCF_038994185.2 of Dermacentor albipictus. Taxonomy (NCBI): domain Eukaryota; kingdom Metazoa; phylum Arthropoda; class Arachnida; order Ixodida; family Ixodidae; genus Dermacentor; species Dermacentor albipictus. Next base: position 130,978,484 of record NC_091822.1, read on the forward strand.
GCTACGGTCTTTGGCGGGTTACGGATAAGTCCTGCGAAAAGTTCTTGCTTGACACCCCGCATCAGGAAGCGGACTTTTTTCTCCTCTGGCATTTCTGGGTCGGCATGCCGGAAAAGACGGGCCATCTCCTCCGTGAAGATCGCGATCGTCTCGTTTGGCAGCTGCACTCTGGTTTCTAGTAGTGCTTGGGCTCGCTCTTTTCGTACGACGCTTGTAAACGTTTGCAAGAAGCCGCTTCGGAACAGGTCCCACGTCGTTAAGGTGGCTTCCCGATTCTCGAACCAGGTCCTGGCGGTGTCTTCCAGTGCGAAATAGACATGCCGCAGCTTGTCGTCGCTGTCCCAACTGTTAAACGTAGCGACCCTCTCATACGTCTCAAGCCAGGTTTCCGGGTCCTCGATTGTTGATCCGCGGAACGTCGGAGGTTCCCTGGGCTGCTGCAGCACGATGGGGGACGCTGGGGCTGCCATTGGGGTTGCCTTGTCCACAATCTTCTTGGTCTTCTCAGGTAGAAGTCCGTGCTCCGGGGGCAGCTGTTGAAGGCGGCGGCTTGCTCGATGCTCCGGGACTACGTTGGTGTTCTCTTTGTGCTCTGGGCTTGGATCACGGCTTGTCGGGGGCGTCCGGTACATGAACGAAAAGCACCTCCACCAGATGTCACGTGGTCGTGACGTCAAAGAACACAGTTGCAATACTGTGAAATGCAAAAACTAGCTTTTATTGGGCGAACCTGTGACCACAAAACACGCTACACTTAAAGCACAACGAGAGCGGCGAACACAGTCGGCGATTGTCGAAAATCTGATCAGCGGGTCAAGCGCGTCGGCTTTTATAGATCAGTCGTCGAATGTTCCAGATTAACGGATGGGACCCGCGTGTCTTCCACAAAGTTCTACACTATTCGTGTCACGCGATGAAATCTGATACCACAAGGTTCGGCGACAACAGACATGCGGATAGAAGCATCGATAACTTTCCAGAAACTTCGGATACATGCAAGCGCGTCCCGCGCTGCGCGATAAGATTTGTTAGGCGGTGAAACCTGGTCGCCCGATAAATATAAATACACGTGTCAATATACTCACGCGTCCTTTGGGCCTGGTCCGGGAACACTGCGTCACGCCGAATAGCGGGCACGATGACGTCCAACCTGCAAAGTGCGGGCAAACGCGGTTGATTGTCGCAGTGACTGCATGGAGCCACTCATTTCTCTAGGTGGCTTCTATATGTAGGAGCCTCACCCTCTGCAGGCTAACTGGGCGGGGAGCAGCAGGCAAAAGGCGCAAACTCTGCTGACAATTGAAAGAAAGGCCTGCCCTGCCGTTATTCTATGTAAAAATGTTTACACCCTTAAGGGTCTTTTCTTGTCGCACTGGTAACTCCCTTACCGTAAGGGCCTTGCAAAAAATTATAGAGCACGACAACGCAGATATAACTAGACGTGCGATGACAACAGACGTATAGTTGAGAACTATATGTAATTTTGACAGCCGTGGGCGCACAGAAATATCCGACAGGAGAGTTTCACAGCTCTCCCTGGGAAATTCTCTTGTTGGATCTTTCTATGCGCCAAGGCTGTCAGAATGGTTACGTATAGTTTTCAACTATGTCTTTTGTCATCGCACGTCTAGTTGGAGCTCCGTTGTCGGCCTCTATACATTTTTGTAAGACCCTAACGGTAGGGGTGTTACCAGTGCGACAAGGAAACGCACTTAAGGGCCGGTGTAAGCATTTTTACAATGTATGGAACCTCCAGGCGCATCTTGCCGTTGCCGTGATGTACTTTAACATTCCAAGGGCGATAACATCACCGCCGCGCGCCGTATGTTGTTTGTTTAAGTGAACGCTTGCGAGGGTGTGCCGCCATCGTCGTCTCGCAAGGGAGAAAAGCGGGGAGGAAGCGCGCCGTGTTCCGTCGCGCGCAAGGCTACCGGGAGGAGGGAAAGGAGGGGGGTTTAAGTCCGGCGGCTGTTGAGTATGGAGCGGCTGCGCGGGCCCTATCTTGGAAAGCCATCTGCGATGGCGGCATAGTGCGTCGAGTGTTGATAGCTCCGCGTGTGCGGCGTTCTCGCCGCTGAGTTCGCACTGAAGCGAGAGGAAGCACGAATGTCAATTCGCTCGCTGCAGCTGCCGCGCTTCTTCACTCCAGCTTTATTTACAGCGAGTTCCCGCGGTCATCGAGCGAGATATGTGTTGGCAAGCAAGTTTATACGGCTGACAAAACTACCATCTTTTGTATAGCTGTCCACTCATTTGCTGTCGCACTAGATGCTTCGCCTTTCGGGCGAAACTGCGACTTTTTGTTATTCTTGATTTATCCTACAGTGCATGCCTATCAGGAGACGGGAAGACGACGGTACGGATTAGAGACCGAACGCTGATGCATAGATAATTTTCTATAGTTAATATTAAGAGGGAGGAGTGGAGTTGAGCAGGTCATGTAATGTGTGAGATAATGCCGCAGGAAGAGAAACATGGTAGAGGATGGCTCAGCATTAGATGGAGTTATGTAAGCGACATGAAGGCAGCTTTTTGCGCACAAGACGAGGTAAAAGAAGTATTTGTCCTCGTCTTGTGCGCCAAAAGCTGCCTTCATGTCCTACACCAACATGCCCAAACAGTCACCTTAGTGACTAGGGGAATATTTAGGCATTAGGATTGACTCGAAGGCACGGTCACAGTTATAACTATAGATATCTTTGGGAGAAGCAGAAAGCCTTTATTTAGCTGCAGGTTTGTCGTTCGCGTCGAAGTAACAAGTGTCCGGCGCACATCCCGTCACACTATGTCGCTGTCGTTTTGCGCCGCTTATTAACCCTTGGGAGAGGCCTTCGTCCTAGGACTTAATTACAACGACAATGATGATGATGGTCGTTGTTGGTAATGTTTCTTGTAAGCAACACTGTGCGGACTGCCCGTGGGGTGACCTTATTTCTCGCATGGAGAAGAAACACTCGCCAATACACTTGCTGTACCTGAACGACCGTCATGCGATAGCATTGTTTAGGATGATCGGTCCACCCGTGCCTCTGCACACTGCTTCTCGGATCAACCCGCTTTTATTTTGCGTAGAAAACTGCAACCACTGATGGTCGATGAGCGTCCTTTGTAATACTATCACATCCGACGAGCCACTGCTTATATACACGCGTCCTCGTGCGCTGCTCTCAATGAGTTTCCTGCATAACAATTATTTGGCGTGCTCCTCGATTAGTACGGTAATGCGGTAATGGGAGCAGGCGTTGCGTCAGGCTAAATACTTGCCGCTGTCTGCGTCTTACAGGGGCGTCGCTCTCTCTCTCTCTCTCTCTCTCTACATATATATATATATATATATATATATATATATATATATATATATATATATATATATATATATATATATATATATATATATATATATATATATGCTGATCTGGAAGCGAGAAGCTTTCGGCCCGACGGTGTAGAATCCCGCCACGTTACGACAGTCCAGAGGCAAGAAAGGCGCGCGCGCGCGGGCTGATTGGTTTCGTGCACCCTGATCTTTGACGCCCCGCCTGTTACGTAACGGTCGCTATATTCACTCCCAGCAGTGGGCGCGCGTGCCGCCCCAAAGGAGGAACGATGTCTCTGCTTTCCTCTCCTCCGCCCACGCTTACAGTCGAGCTGACGTAAGAGGCGACCCGGCGTTTCGTAAGCCCCCGATGGCACGTGCCGATTCCGTAAGTATATACGACGGGCACGGAAAAGAAACGGCAGGAACCGCAGGGCGCGAGAGTCTTACGAACGAAAACAGAGAACTGCACGGATAAAAGGCGGTCAGGTTGAAGCAGCAGCAGTTTGAGCTTGACAAGGACACAGTTCCAGTGTAAGAGAAAAAAAACAAAAGAAAGAAAGGAAAAAAATGAAGGGGCGCCTTTCTTGTCAGCTCAGCGCGAGACGAACGCAAGAGGAAATGAAGCAGAACGGACCTCGTCTTCTAGTTGTTCACGCAGGCAAACCTTCGCACCCAGCTGCGCGACCTCCCATTGGTTCTTCAGCGAGCAACCGAAATCGCACGGAGCGTTTGTGCATTCCGCCTCCGTACGGGATTCGAACCCTCGATCTCAGCATCAGAACGCCACAACACGTTGTTGCATATATGGCACCTTGTGAGGGTGGTGATGGTTTGGCGCTATTTATTTATTTATTTATTTATTTATTTATTTATTCGCGGTTGCTGCGCGGAACTGCATGAAACGACCCGTAGCAGAGGGATGTCTGGGTGCCCCGACATCCCGCCTCCTTCGCCCCTGTATATATCAAGTTCTCGGGCATCAAAATGTCCAGCGCCCTTCTGCAACAGCTGATCGGCCACGCCCTCACCTGCCTCCCCCCTTTCCCCTCGTATAAAGAAGTTACTCCTCCTTTGCGTGCCGTTGCAGCGTTTCTGCTCTCTGCCCCAAGATTACTCGCTTTCCATTGATCTTACGTAACAACGCCTGTTGTTATGCACCACAGACTCGCACTATTGGCTTTCGTTGTGACAAGTCTAAACAAATTACATTCTGAGGTCGTATTTTTGTGAAGATCCGTTTCATTTTACTTTCTTTCTTCCCTTCGTCTTTGGCTCGGACACTGCCGCCCTGGTGGCGTATATAGTGGCGTCGTGGCTTGGCAACAAGAACCTTATTCCGGGTGTGTGACGTTGCAGCTCCTCACCCACACCTTGCACTATCTAGATGGCGTTGGTGGGTATGCCTTTGCTTTGCAGGCATTTTCACGGCGGGATTGGATTCTGCACACGCGGGCGTGTACTCCAGTATACGGCCGTGGCCTTTAATACATTTACTGGGCTCGACAGAGAAGAAGCCAGCTATGGTGAAACTGTATACCGAGCAGTAGATAGGAAAGCTTAAAAAAATGTTTTATAGTAGTTCGAAAGGCAGTGGACTACTATTGTTCGAAGGCAGATTAAGGACAATGACTTTTCGCACGTAGCGTGTGGAAACAGAGCATAAACCATCAAGCACATTTTTTAGCTTGTCGAAGTTTCCATCTAGAGGTATAGAGGTAAATGATGACGTATGTATAGTTAGGCCTGCCCGTAGCCTTCGGTTTTAAATATAGTACAGAAAAAACTAGATACTATACTCAAAAGTATATGGGAAGGCAAATCTGCAGGAGGGAGCATGCTGGTCACGCCACCAGCCTTGCAAGTCATACTCTCTGTGGACTAATTGTGGCTAGCGCAAGTGACTAGCTTACTTTCGATGAGACTCCCCATGAAGCTTTCCCCCTTCAGTTCTCTCTCTTTCTATTTCCCGCCGCCTCCCACATCGAGGCAGCTTAGTGTTTCAAAAAGGTCGGCTCGACACCTGACCCTGCGCTCGTCGGACTCGGCCCAGTGAGTTTGGTTCGTGGTAGGTTTTAATCGATGCTTCCTTGCTCAAGCGCTTTGCTTTGCCAACCGTTCCGTGCACATTTTCTCCCGATGTGATTGTCCGACTTCGATCGTTCATTGCAGGGTATACGTTAACGTTATTCTCGGCAACGTCCGAAGCAGGCAGGTGCACGTTGCTGTTGCACCCGTCTCTATTCGGAAGAACGTGCGCTGAGCCCAGTGAGCGCGGCGGTGGAAGACGCTAAAACCTATCGTGGCATCATCACGTACTGGGCCGACTTTTTCTGCATGTAGGAAGGAAAAATACTGGTAAGAAGCATCACGTTGGACAGCTAGCCTGGGCAAACCGAGCTCCTCTGACGCGGACCCTCCTCTCACTCGGGACTTAACCTGCGCATTGACTGTCTTGAAATAGGCCCTTAATGGTTGACGAACATCTCAAAGCATCGCCTGGTTTTCGCTAGCTTCTAGTGACGCCCTTGTTTTTACGCCCCATTTTTATGCAATGTACAAACTGTTACAGCAAGAACGCTGATGAGCCGGCCGGAGGCATTTAAAAGAAATCAAGCGTTAGGGATGTTTTGATACGAGCAATAAGAAATGCGCCTTACCTCGCAAACAACACTGTTCTTTGTCAGAACAAAGTACTTTCGGCCAATGTTGTGCAGCCACTGCTTCTTGCGCAAGCCGTCACGCTCTCCTTGTGGTATTGTAAAAACTGCATAACCATCTTGAGGCTTCTTGCTGCAATTATATGTGCTACTGCGCAGCATAGCGCTAGCACAACACCGCAGGATAAACCCAGCGTGCAACGTTCGCTGCGTCGAGCCAGCTGCGAGCTAAGGAGAAAAATGGCGCCAACGAAAAAAGAAAAACACAAGCAAAACGCAACATCCGCGCGTTTCCAAGGGCAACGGCAAGGAGACCAATCGTCGTGCAGAAAAACGGGGGCAAAACTGGTTCCCGCGGGTTGATGCGCAAGGGGCGAGGAGGAATCGAAGATGTCGCGCGGCGGCGGCAGAGTTCGAAGATTGGCGGTACTTTCAAATTATGAAGGGACTTTAGGAAGGGCGAAATAGGTAAAAACACAAAACCGTGTGGTTAGAAGGCCACAACTGCACTGGTCGCGTCCACATTTAAAAGCGACGCTTTTCTTTGCGAACCTCTCCAGGTTCTCGATCGTGTCCGTGTGTGCTGCGGTGTGGCTGTTCTCTAGCCGAATAGGCCAACCAATCTCAGCGAGGACGCGCGCGACATCGCCGCTGGGTTCCTTGCACCGCCACCGGAGGGCGCTTGCCTCCGCGCATCCGCACCAGTGGCCGTGGCTAAAGCCTTCCGTGAACTTTGTGAGGACATTCAATAAACACAAATTCGCATTTCGGCTCTTAATGCACTCGCACAGAGCTTCGCTGTATATAGATTCCAGCCTCGTCTGTGTATTGTCTCTTACCCATTCATTGTATTCAAAGAATAATAAACTGAAACTAAAACCAGTTGGATCTGCTGCATTTTTTTTTGTTTCCGAGATAATACTACGACTAACAATGTGACGTACATCCAAGAGTTTCTCTTTCTTCGCGTCATTGTTGAGTACATCTGCCGGCTGTAAACTCGCTGTCTGTTGGCAGTGCGACATAGAATGAATTATCCATTTGGAGACCGGCGACAGCATTCCGCGAGAAACAGTGTGCTAGAAATAAATTATGCATGAGGCAGCCTTGTGTTACTCGGCGAAAAAATAAGAGAGAGACACAAAGGAATTCATGTGTGCAGTTAAAGGACGTTGCCATCCCTTATATGTGTGCACCAACCATTTTCCAGATGAAAGAAGAAGTGCACGAAGAGGTCGTCGTTCTCGAAGTCCTCAGCTGTGGCTGCGTAGTGGAGGAGAAGAAAGAAAGGAAGAGGGGGTGGGGGAAGTTGTTGAACCGGTGAAGGCGCGCACTATTTGTCAATTCTGCCGTCGACACTATACATTTGGTTTTGACGGATAGGTTTTCCGCGTAGCGTATTGACGTCAGAGCCGTGCCTTCGGCTCCCTGCGCAGTCCTGAACAGCACTGAACAAGCCAGATCCCACCCGCGTGTGTTAAAGCAAGTTTTTATTTTCGTAAACTTCATGTGGGCGTCACGTACCGCAGTAGCATTGACGTTTTTCTCTCAGACCAGGATTCAACGGGACCACATAGACGTATACCATGGTAACCTCGTACAGACGCCCTTATTAAAAGGGACGCTAAATAGCCGCAGTTTCGCCCAAAAAGGCGAAGCATTGACATCGGTAGCAAAGTAACTATTACGCGAAGTACCTAAGCTAGTATTTCTATATGACCCGTATAAAGTGTAGTGAACATTCGCTTACAAGCTATGGGCAGGCGCCCATAAACACACGTGAACAGTGTTAACTCGATGACCGCGCAGTCGCAGCGCTGATGTAATGCAGGTCACAACGCTGGCACGATGTTTGCTTCAGTGTGCCTCTGAAGTGTCCCCTCAATAGATTCCGTCGGAAATAACGGCTCCACACTAACAGTTTCAAGAGCCGCGGTGGCATAGCGGCTATGGTGTTGCGCTCTAAGCACGAGGTCGTGGGATCGAATCCCGGCCGCGGCGGCCGCATTTCGATGGGGACGACCGAAATGCAAAAACGCCCGTGTCCCGTGCATGCATTAAAGATCCCCTTGGTAGTCAAGAATAATCCGCAGTTCCCCACTATATACGGCGTACCTCATAATAAAATCGTGGTTTTGGCCCGTAAAACCCCAGAATTTGATTCAACGAATTTCGATTCGAAGAGGTGCAAACGAAATGTTGCAAGCTCACGGTGCGAGGAGTCGAGGTACTTTCTATCTAACAGCTATATACACGCTCTCGTGACCAGCGCTCGTGTGCGCCGTTCTTCCCCGTCCTTCCCTCGTATCGGAGCCGACGGCCCATGTGACGGTGAGTGAGTGAGTGAGTGAGTGAAGAAACTTTATTGCCGGTCCAGCGAGGACGCGAACTGAACCCGCGACCCCTCTTTCATTACTACGTATATCTATGTAGCCTTAGATACAATAAAGTGATAGCGCCCCATCCTTGCAACAGACACGTCCCGCGTAGACTGCAGCCGCTCGATGAACATCGACGGGAATGAAGTTGCAGCCAGGTACCTATATGGCGGATAGTTGGGGTTGCTGTGGCGAGCTCCAGCTAGAGTGCAGCGATTACAATAAGCTGCAGCTCGGCGTTGCGGTCGGCAGTGAGATTGCCACTTCGTGTGTCCGCTGATGTGTCCATAAGGTTTCGCGATTCACGGATGGTATGGGGATATGCAGCAGGTATAACGCAAGAAAGCTATCGCCGACTTTGAGAATCATCTTCGGTGGTTTCTCCCACAATTTTATTATAATTATTATTTCTCCATTTTTTGCATTTATTGCTGCGCCACGCATTTCTGAAGAGGCGATTCCACACCCTCTGCTTTTCACGGGAACGCCAGATATAATTGTTCCCGCCGCCGCTGGCGATTCGTGCGCTGTAAGCGGTACACCTGTGAGGTCATCTGTGCCGGCGGGGAAAGTGGTTTCTGCGGTGAAAAGAATGGCGCACAGGCTTTTGTTTGAACTTGAAGCCTTTTCCGTAATTTGGCGTAATATTTCGCTGATGCGATCAGCCACAACGTCGTATGTACATTCTTTTCTGTTAGCAATTCCTAAGCCTGACGAGGGGCCCCTGAAAAGTTTGGCATAGGCCAACACATCTGCCGCTATACCACCGTATAGCGGGCCCTCTCGAACAGACACCCGAACGATTACTCGGCAAGATAGGCACCCGCTGTTAGATATGGAGCTGTTTCCTGTGCCTGCTTCGAGTTCCCCAGGACCACATCGAATCGCAGCACATTCCAGAGGAGCGCACGAGCCAACAAGTTCACGTGCCGACAAGGTCGTACGCCGCCGGGATTAGAAGGGGTCCTCGGACAATAGAGCCCAATCGTCCCTCTTCGCCTTTGAAGAAGACACTTGCTACCGCTGCGGGGCCGTAGCACCGGGAGCAGGTGGGCCTTCGGACAATGGAGCATGAGCGCCCCCACTTCTCCTCCTTTGAAGAAGCGCATTACAAGTCTGCGAGGCAAGACCGCAGAGAGCCGCCGGGTGTGACAACGCGATACGGGCGCCAACCATTGGCTGAAAATGGCGTCATCTGAGCGGACTCTCCCATTGGTCGAACATGACGCGACTTCCAGTCCTCGAAGGATTTAAAAGAAGCGTGCCAGAGAGACCAAAGCATTCCCTGATTCCCTGATTCACCTCTCTCGAACTTCTTGCCGCGGGCCGCAGCGTCCGAGTTGCTGCCGGCCCGTAATGACTGTACGACTGTTAATTGACGTCTCACCTCCCTGTATATAATGTAAAATAAACCCTCCCAAGTTTGGGTTTTCATCCCGAAGTCCGTCCCTCAACCCCTGCACCGCACCCGCACGGAACCCGCATGCGACGCATTAGGAATTTCTTTGTTGTTGTAAATAAAAGTTCATTGTCTGTCTGTCTGTCCCACTAAGATCGTTGAAGGGCGACTACGCCGTGAATGGTACACTGATGTTGCCTTCGGTTCCCTTTAGAGTCCGACATGCACAATGCGCTATTGCGATAGCAATTATTTGGACACTCCAGGCGCATTTCCGTCGCCCTCGTCGCCGCCGCGATGTTCCACATAAAGTCCAAGTACAATAACACCATGGACGCGCGCCGTATGCTGTGGGCGCGTGTGGAAGCGTGCGAAGGTGAGCCGAGCATGGCGGCTCCATCTCGTGCTCGCAAGGGAGGAAGGCGGGGAGGAAGCGCGCCGTCTTCCGTCGCGCGCGAGGTACCGGGCTTCTACTCTGGCAGCGGCTGCAGTGGCGTAGCTAGGTCGTCTGGCACCCGGGGCCCTTAGCTCTTCTGTCTCCCACCCCCCCGTCCAGGTGTAGTCGAGGAAGGCGACGGTATCGACAATTTTCGGGTGTCTTCAGACGTATATAACACCCCCCCCCCTACTGGCCCCGTGCATCCGGGGCCCACGGTCCCCCGGCCCCCCCTGTTGCTACGCCACTGGGCGGCTGCATATGGCGCGGCTGAGCGCGGGCCCTATCTTTGAAAGCGATCTGTGATCGCTATACAGAGAGTAGGTGCGTCGAGGGCTGATAGCTTCGTGTGCGTTGTATTCTCACCGTTCATTTCGCGTTGAAGCGAGAGGCAGCACGAAGGTTAATTCGCTCGCTGGCGCTGCCGCTCTTCCTCACGCCAGCGTTTTGACAGCGAGTGGCCACGTGCACGGTCATCGAGTGAGATGTATCTATGTTTGCTTGTGCGCGCGTGACACTGTGCTTGTTAATTTAGTTAGCACAACTTTTTTTTTCCAAATGACTTATCCGCGAGGAGTAGCGATCTGCGTAACTGCTGCAAAGTTTCATTTCACTTCGCGCCACGCTTAAATTTAGCGTTGTGGAGATGCTGGCGAGATACTTGTAGCAGTGATTTCTAATAAATAAATAAATGAACAAACAAACAAACAAATAAATAAATAAATACGGGCAGGCACGGAAATGTTCACTCGGCTTGCATCGATACACGACCCGAAGTGCTACCCAAAGTGCTTGCAACGACAAGAGGGGTGCATGGGAAAGGAGGTGGTTTGAAAAAGCAACGTCACGTTCCCCTTACCTATTGTTCCGAAGATGAGGACCTTCACCGGATCCATTGCACCTGGGCGCCTGCGCGAGTACAAAGCGCGCTGATTGGACAGGCGCAAGTGCGGCTCGCTCGTGGACAAGCAATGCCACTAGTGCACGTAAATACCGAAGGGCGGATTAATAGCCGTCGCCCTAGCACAATTGGCAGTGCAACGCACGCGTAATGCAGAGGTTGTGGGAGTTCGGCTCTCACCAACGGCAAGTTATTTTCTCGTCGACTTTCATTTCCCTGTTCTTCATTATTTTCAACATCTGTGTCCATGTGCACTTCAGTTTCAACTACGGCTATAATTTCCCCTATGCTTTGCTGGACTTCATTATCTTTTAGCCTTACATGGTCGTGATTGCATATTGTCGCAGTATATATTGTTACGTTGAGGAAGTCACATATAAAGATGTGTATACGATATTTACAAGAGAGGCAACGATACGTAAGCATTAAGATGGCTGTCGAGACGGATTCCACCTCTGCACGGGCTTTCATGGCTTATGCCGGTGTAGTGGAGTAAAGGAGTAAAGTGGCAGGAGTATGCTGCCCACCTTGTTAACACAGTAACACTGACGAGAACATTAAATCATTTCTCTTTTTAATTTTTTATGGCAGCCTCCGACCCTGGACGACGTTGAATTAACAACCACGTTTTGCCTCACCGGCGCACGAAAGTATGCACAGGTATATTAATAGATTACAGAAATGCGGAAAGATAACGGCGTACTTATGCAAAGCACGGAGGCGATCAGCGTTCCCGCACAATCGGTGCTTTCCTAATCGGCCGAGCTAAGAATAAAGTCGTACGCAAGTCGAATTAAAAAAGAGCCAGAATTCGCACGTGGGCAAAATTTTGCGCAATGCGTTTGGCAACGTGTATAATGACTACACGTAGCACACGTGTCGTCCTACAGGTCGCATTGTGGTCCGAGACAGCAGGAAGAAACGGATAACAGTGAACCAAAAGAAAAACGATTAAAAAAAAAAAGAGCAGACCGAAGAAAATCGTAAAGTGTGCAAGAGCACCGCCATTGTATGCATAATAGCTCGACGGCATTGGAACTGAATATACACACACAGAGGTCAAGCCTTTGCAATGCTCCTCGCGCAAAGTAAAACAGCGCGCGAAGTTAACAACGCGATTCGGGTTAAACTGTGAAGCACGAACGTGGAAAGAAAGAAAGAAAGAAAGAAGGAAAGAAAGAAAGAAAGAAAGAAAGAAAGAAAGGAAAAAAGAAAAAAAGAAAAGAAAGAAAGAAAAAGAAAGAAAGAAAGAAAGAAAGAAAGAGAGAAAGAAAGAAAGAAAGAAAGAAAGAAAGAAAGAAAGAAAGAAAGAAAGAAAGAAAGAAAGAAAGAAAGAAAGAAAGAAAGAAAGAAAGCGCGATGGCGCACGTGAGAAGACGACGCTCAATTTCGTTGCCGTCCCTAATATCGGCGGAGCGGTGTGACGTCACGAGGGCGTCGCAGGAATAGCACCGCTATACAGACATCGTTCATGCGGCTGCGTGCATGCGGGCCGCGCCCTGCAGCGTTACGCAGCGACGCTTGTCCTTGGCACTGAGGCAATTTGGCCCGCGAGGCCGGGCGGAGACATTATATGGAAGCGGGAGGGGGGCAGAGGCTGGAGTCTACTATAAACGCTCCGGTCCGGGGAATCCCGACCTCGTCACGGCGCCAAATGTTGCGTGTCGTGCACGGAGGCGACGTCTTTTGCCGATGTCGCCTGTGGCCAAGCGCCCCTTTGCCACGCTGCAGACGGCCGGTGTGTCTGCACGTGTGTCCAGTTCATTTGCGTGCGCGCGCGCGCGCGGGGGGGAAGAAGGTGGCGATGCGCGTAGTAATATTTTATGTAAATCTGCGCGGGCGTTTAGCAGGAACGGCCCAGAAACTGCACGGAAGGTACCGAAACGACCGGCGTGCACACAGCTCTGTGCGTCGATTATGTGCTGCACGTTCCGTTCTTTTGGGGCAATGTCCCCGTTAAGGAAATGGCATGTATACCGTCTTGTGCAGACGCAGCTAAGTATATATACTTAGCTGCGCCTATATACTTATATACTTATTAACACTGTAGTGCTAATCATAGAGTTTCTCACAACATTACCTAGAGGGAAATCTGGCGCTGCTGCGCTGTGGTATGCGTGGGAATGCCGGTATATTGTGGATTCGGATTGGCATCGTTTTCGGAGAGACAGGACACCTTGAAGGTGCGCTTGGCAAGCACCGTTCCGTCTGTCACAATGATTCATTTTCTACTAAAACAGCACGTGAAAAGCTGTTTTAGCTTTATTATTACGCGAAAACATGTTTTTTTTAACTATGAGAACTTGTTATTGTGTGTACGACTACATGTCACGTAAAAAGTATCAGCGGGCCGCTAAAGTTGGAGGACAGACGACAAGGTTCGCGCTCGCTTTGAAACAGTTGGTCGTCTGTTCTTGCTTTTCTTCGCTTGGTCATGCATTGTGGGTGAGTAAAGATGTAATATGCGTGAATGGAAACATTTTATGAAGATTTTACTTTGAGAACGCGTTATTTGCGTAGCCATATCCACGTTTTAGACGAAGCCTCTTACAACACCAGCCAACACAAGCCTCGCAGACACATATACCGTCATTCCCATGACGGCACGGTGCCCCCTTAAGAAACTCCCATCGACGGTGGGGCCAGATTACCCTCTAGGTGGTATAGTGAGCAGCTCTATGGTGTTAATAACAACACCCTGCTGTGCTGCTGTTATCCGTTTTGACCACTCCGCGGCTTGCTCAACTTTTTTTACTCGTTGACGTTAAGTGTTATTTCACGCTAAACGTAGTCTGCAAATGCGGACGCTGGTGCTCGAAAAACGGTGCAGTGACCTCACAAGTGATGTCGCCATTAGCATTTCCGAAGCCCGCAGATACCACGTCCCTCCGTGCATGCAGCGTCAATTCGGCCGGTAGCCTAGAAATGTCGTCAAACGGCATCGTTTATGTCAAGCGCGCAGAAGAAACTATATAGTCGCAATATGGCATCGGAGCTCCCGACATTTTCCGCACAGTGGCCCCTCTTTCCTGAAGCAAGCAGACGACAAGCAAACACTGGCAGAGACTGCATGAGGCGGCCGGCACCGCGAACGAGTTATTTTGAGGGCGAGCCTGAAAATGATTGATGATGAAAAGGACGAAAACCTGAGAACGACACATAAAAATCGCGTAACAGAGAGCATAAAAAAAAAAGGAAAGTCACCTCGTGGACGATCGATGAAGGCGTGAGCTAAACACCAGAAAAGCGTACGCCATATCGTTTGCAACTATGGCGGTACGCGACAGCTCTCTCGGGGGTGTACGAAAAGTAATGGATGGCGAAGGCAAAATAAGTCGCCACGTACTCGCGCTACGATATACCAATGGAGCTTCCCCAGTTTTCTGGGAAAGCTTTGGCCGTGTTTTCCGTGCAGGCTTTCGTATAGCATCCTATATATATATAGCGTTGCCATTTGTCCCACTCGTACTATAGCGCTCGTAAAAGCGTCCCCGTCCGTGCTCGCAGTGTTTACGAGCCGCGAAACGAATACGCCTATACAAGGCGCATGCGCATGGACCTCCCCACCGGCGACGACTCGGCCTCATGTCCGTCGCGTCAGACCCGCGCCCAAGGGTCGCTCGTGCGAGCCTTCGTAGTCTGCCCCCCCCCCCCTTCCTCTCCCCTCAAAGGCACGCCCAGCGTTTTCGGATACAGTGCACGTTGAATGGGCAGAGCGACACGTCGTGCCAGCTCTCTACGTATCGTCTCCGGCTCACGTCGTCCGTATTTACTAATTGCGAGCGCTCCGATGCGCTGTCGGATGGACGGAGAAGAAGACAACAAACAATGTTTATTGCCGTGATGCGCAGGTAAAGGGACACACACACACACACACACACACACACACACACACACACACACACACACACACACACACACACACACACACATATATATATATATATATACATATATATATATATATATATATATATATATATATATATATATATATATATATATATATATATATATATATATATATATATAAACGTGCGCGCGCGGGGTCACCGCTGTCACTATAGCGTTCATACAAATAAAGGTCGCCGGGCAGGAAAGAGTTGTGCATAGACCGGAGATCTTTGGTTATTTCGGCATACGTATATAGTACGAGGATGAGAAGAAAATAAAGAGAGAAGGCAGGGATGTTAACTAGAAATGCGTCTGGTTGGCTACGCTACTCTGGGTGACGGGAAAGAGGGAATAGAAAAATGATATATATAGAGGGATAGTTGGAGAAGTATGGGAGAGGCCTTTGCCCTGCAGTGGGCGTAACCAGGCCGATGATGATGATGATGGTGATGATGATGATGATTATGATGATGTAGAGGGAGGGAGGAAAGCCGCGGTGAGCTGGCGCACGCACGCACGTATATAACTGCGTCGATAGAGGACGCCTTATACACGCTAATTCATTGATGCCCAGCACTCTGTGAAATCTTGTATTACGCCGCTTTATAACGTGCATTTTCTTATCTTGGTGCCTACAGTGTTGTATGGTCTCGTTGACCATCGTTTGTCGGTTCAACGCCGTGATTTAACCAGCACCCATACATTCAGAAAAGAGTGCTTAACCGGAAAACTCTTCGTATATAAGGGCAAATGCCAGCCGATCGTGATGTGGGGAAATAATGACCGAAATAAGCGACCGACCAAAAGCAAACAGCACGCGTACGAAAAAAAAAGAAAGCTTTGTGGCTTAATTCCGCCCCAGATTCACTTCGTCTTCTTAATCACAAATATCACCCAGCAGAACGCACTCCGCGGTACCTACTTGATTCATACTGTCGGCTTTCTATCGCTTAACGGAAACTATGTCATTTTCTACCGCGTTCCAGCGCGGGATCATGCTCTGTGATCCGCTTGTGTCTGCCTCAGTATTCGCGTAGCACAGGCTTATATATACCGCTAGTCAGGTGTCCTCGTGCACAGCGCGCAAAATCGATGTGCTGCGCGAAACGAGACAATCGCAACAGCTCGCACGCGAGTGCCGTCAGCGGAAGTGCGCTGCGCCGAGAGAAAAGGGAGAAAAAATGGCTGTGGCTTAGCTAAGGTTAAGCCCAGGATGCGAAGCATACTAGCCTTTATTTTAGTTGTTGAACCACTGTTCAGCCTGGTGAACTGCTGTTGCTTGGCTATATTTGGTTCGGCTAGACGAAGAAACAACTCATGCAGGCGAGCGCACGAGCTGAGACCCGGCTATGTAGCTACGCGGCCGCAAGCGAGCGCACGAGTTGAGCCTCCGCTTTTGCAGCTGTTATGACGTCATATGGTAGCTACGCGGCCGCGCACGGCGCAGCAAGGAAGAGCGTGGTTGTGCGGCTAGTATACTATAGCCGCACAACCACGCTCTTTTTATGCGAAGCATATATGCTTCGCATAAAAAAAGCGAGGAACCTGACACTTTTCTGTACATGCGTTGGTCGTTGTCCGATCCTTATATGTACCTCAATTTCAAGTTTGTTTGTTTGTTTGTTTGTTTGTTTGTTTGTTTGTTTGTTTGTTTGTTAGGCATAGATTCTCGCGCTGGTTCCATTTCAGCACTGCGTGTGGCCCGCACCATCTATACCCCGCTGTAACCGGGCTGCGCGCTTCCTATCGATCACTGTCGGAAAACAATTCCGCTTCTATGCGTGACGTGACCATTCAGCGCCGCGCATCCCAATTGTATACCCGAGAACTATAAGCGACGTGGAAAGAGCGTTATTTCGCAGGGTGTATACGCGATTAATTTTTGTCGCGTCTATGCGCGTCTTCCGTCTCAGCCTATCGACGAGTACTCGAAGCGATGTACCCCCAAAACAGTGATCGATCGATAACACGGCCCCCGAATGCCGCAACTTTCGGGAGCGTTCAGCATGCGGCGGCCGCGCCGCACACACACTGTGTTGCCGCTACATATTATATATATATTTGTAGCGGGTCGTCCGACATCCCGCGTGCGCGTTTGATTCAGCATGTTTCGGAATGGAGAAGGCCCAGGCGCGGTTGATGCGTGTTTAATCATTTCTTTTTTCTCCTTTTCTCTTTCTCTCTTTTATTGCGATAGTAATTATATAGGCGCTCCAAGCGACGTTCTTGCCGTCGCCGTCACGTTCCGTACAAAGTCCAAGGGCGCTAACGCCGTCGCCGCGCGTCGTATGAGTGACAGCACGCGAGGGAAGCCGGCGATCGCGGCTCAATCTGGCGCGCGCGAACGAAGCGGAGAGCAAACGCGCCGTCTCCCGTCGCGCGAAAGGCCGTTGGGGGAGAGGGTGTAGGTTGTGCTGCGCCATGGAGGTGCTCCGGAATCAACTGAACATTTCACGATAGGGTGGAAGGGCGAACTGGCGATCGCGGCTCAATCTGGCGCGCGCGAACGAAGCGGAGAGCAAACGCGCCGTCTCCCGTCGCGCGAAAGGCCGTTGGGGGAGAGGGTGTAGGTTGTGCTGCGCCATGGAGGTGCTCCGGAATCAACTGAACATTTCACGATAGGGTGGAAGGGCGAACTGGCGATCGCGGCTCAATCTGGCGCGCGCGAACGAAGCGGAGAACAAACGCGCCGTTTCCCGTCGCGCGAAAGGCCGTGGGGGGAGAGGGTGTAGGTTGTGCTGCGCCATGGAGGTGCTCCGGAATCAACTGAACATTTCACGATAGGGTGGAAGGGCGAACTGGCGATCGCGGCTCAATCTGGCGCGCGCGAACGAAGCGGAGAACAAACGCGCCGTCTCCCGTCGCGCGAAAGGCCGTTGGGGGAGAGGGTGTAGGTTGTGCTGCGCCATGGAGGTGCTCCGGAATCAACTGAACATTTCACGATAGGGTGGAAGGGCGAACTGGCGATCGCGGCTCAATCTGGCGCGCGCGAACGAAGCGGAGAACAAACGCGCCGTCTCCCGTCGCGCGAAAGGCCGTTGGGGGAGAGGGTGTAGGTTGTGCTGCGCCATGGAGGTGCTCCGGAATCAACTGAACATTTCACGATAGGGTGGAAGGGCGAACTGGCGATCGCGGCTCAATCTGGCGCGCGCGAACGAAGCGGAGAACAAACGCGCCGTTTCCCGTCGCGCGAAAGGCCGTGGGGGGAGAGGGTGTAGGTTGTGCTGCGCCATGGAGGTGCTCCGGAATCAACTGAACATTTCACGATAGGGTGGAAGGGCGAACTGGCGATCGCGGCTCAATCTGGCGCGCGCGAACGAAGCGGAGAACAAACGCGCCGTTTCCCGTCGCGCGAAAGGCCGTGGGGGGAGAGGGTGTAGGTTGTGCTGCGCCATGGAGGTGCTCCGGAATCAACTGAACATTTCACGATAGGGTGGAAGGGCGAACTGGCGATCGCGGCTCAATCTGGCGCGCGCGAACGAAGCGGAGAACAAACGCGCCGTTTGCCGTCGCGCGAAAGGCCGTGGGGGGAGAGGGTGTAGGTTGTGCTGCGCCATGGAGGTGCTCCGGAATCAACTGAACATTTCACGATAGGGTGGAAGGGCGAACTGGCGATCGCGGCTCAATCTGGCGCGCGCGAACGAAGCGGAGAACAAACGCGCCGTTTCCCGTCGCGCGAAAGGCCGTGGGGGGAGAGGGTGTAGGTTGTGCTGCGCCATGGAGGTGCTCCGGAATCAACTGAACATTTCACGATAGGGTGGAAGGGCGAACTGGCGATCGCGGCTCAATCTGGCGCGCGCGAACGAAGCGGAGAACAAACGCGCCGTCTCCCGTCGCGCGAAAGGCCGTTGGGGGAGAGGGTGTAGGTTGTGCTGCGCCATGGAGGTGCTCCGGAATCAACTGAACATTTCACGATAGGGTGGAAGGGCGAACTGGCGATCGCGGCTCAATCTGGCGCGCGCGAACGAAGCGGAGAACAAACGCGCCGTCTCCCGTCGCGCGAAAGGCCGTTGGGGGAGAGGGTGTAGGTTGTGCTGCGCCATGGAGGTGCTCCGGAATCAACTGAACATTTCACGATAGGGTGGAAGGGCGAACTGGCGATCGCGGCTCAATCTGGCGCGCGCGAACGAAGCGGAGAACAAACGCGCCGTTTCCCGTCGCGCGAAAGGCCGTGGGGGGAGAGGGTGTAGGTTGTGCTGCGCCATGGAGGTGCTCCGGAATCAACTGAACATTTCACGATAGGGTGGAAGGGCGAACTGGCGATCGCGGCTCAATCTGGCGCGCGCGAACGAAGCGGAGAACAAACGCGCCGTTTCCCGTCGCGCGAAAGGCCGTGGGGGGAGAGGGTGTAGGTTGTGCTGCGCCATGGAGGTGCTCCGGAATCAACTGAACATTTCACGATAGGGTGGAAGGGCGAACTGGCGATCGCGGCTCAATCTGGCGCGCGCGAACGAAGCGGAGAACAAACGCGCCGTTTGCCGTCGCGCGAAAGGCCGTGGGGGGAGAGGGTGTAGGTTGTGCTGCGCCATGGAGGTGCTCCGGAATCAACTGAACATTTCACGATAGGGTGGAAGGGCGAACTGGCGATCGCGGCTCAATCTGGCGCGCGCGAACGAAGCGGAGAACAAACGCGCCGTTTCCCGTCGCGCGAAAGGCCGTGGGGGGAGAGGGGGTAGGTTGTGCTGCGGCATGGAGGTGCTCCGGAATCAACTGAACATTTCACGATAGGGTGGAAGGGCGAACTGGCGATCGCGGCTCAATCTGGCGCGCCATATATGAAGGAGAGCGGGTAGGCAGCGCGGAAGGAAGAGGGGCGGCTTCGACTCCGCCAAATGCGTATACCAAATGATATATGCAGACGGCTCATACTTAGAGCACGTTGTATGCTCGCCACTCACTTTGAGTTGAAGCGATAGACCGCACGAAGGTCACTTCGCTCGCTGCTGCTGCTGCCTCGCTGGCTCACACCAGCGTTTGGACAGCGTGTCCGCGCTGATCGAGTGCGATGTATTCATGTTCGCTCGTGCGCGCTGACACCATGCTTGTTAAGTTTAGTTGGTAAGACAATGTTTCCAAGTATTAAAGATATATACTATGCTTACTTCGTATAATTGTCTACCAATTTGCAATCGATGTTTCGGCTTTCGGGCGAAACTGCGACTTTCTTTTAATGGAACGCTTACCGCTGCCATGACAACGTTTCGGTTGCGCACGCGCACAAACACGCTCAATGCATAAGCAATCTCGCGTTGCAGGAAACCAGTTGGGCTATAGTTCGTGCACGGGGCTCGTGTCTGTCCGCGGCTGATTCGGTGCTGTTCGTACAGGAGATCCCGTATACGAACAGGTTCGTATATAAACAGAAGCTGAGCATACAGGCGGATCACACGGGCTATCGCTCCTTGCACAACGCTGCAGATGCATAAAGAGGCCGCTTCTCCCCGGTGCACCTGTTGCTGGAGGAAAGCCAGCTCAAAGGAACACTTTCTGCTGCTGCTGCTGCTGTTGCTGCTGCTTTTTGACCTTTGCGCGTACGTTAAATAACGAAACAGCATGGTGCACGTATTTCAGATCATGCACTGTAATTTCATTTCATCCTGGCAAAAAGACACCACAAGACTGCTGCACTGACAGTCGTGGACTCGCAGCTGCGATAACACACATTTTCCAGCGCGTGCCACATACAGTAAGATTGGAACAGAACAGCGCGGTTTTGACGAGGACAGCAGGGAGAAACGACACGGACCATCAAATATGGCTTACCAACTCGCCCAAACGTCCGTTTTATATAGCAAGAACACCGTACTGAAATGCGAAATGTACAACTAGCGTATTCAGGTAATTATAAAAAGTAGGGTTTTAATAACGAGCGTGCACGGGTGCAGCCAAACGAAAAAAATCCTATTAGAAAAAATTGGAAGGCGATTTTACCTCCAGTTGACGTCGATGAAAAACAGCTTTTCTCAGCGAGTTGGGGGTTAGAATGAGGTGCACGAACCGTATATTTTATTTTGACAGTCGCGCTGGAGCGACAACTTTTGATCGACGTCAACTATAGAGGTCGGAAAATGCCCACATCGAAATGCGGCCGCCATTGCTGGGATTCGATCCCGCGACCTCCCCGGACAAGAAAGGGGGGGAGGGTTAACTCGCCAAGAAAGACTTCGTCTTCGACAAATATGTAACTGCACTGTATAGCGTACTGTAGGGATAACATACGGATCATATTGTCTGTCTCATTCTACCGGCTAAACGACGTCGTTCGGTAGTCTATAGCAGGGGTCGTGAAGGACGCCATCTGATTGGATTGGAAGAACTTTAATAAAAGTCCTGCAGGACGCACGTCAGCGCGCAGTGGGCGTCTCCCACGCAGGGACCGACAGGGAATACCTGGCGGCCGCTGCGCGAGCCTGCTGGACGGCCCATTGCTGGTCTTGTAGGAGCGGGCTTCTTAGGGTCTTCTCCCACCTGTCGGAGGTAGAGTCGGGCGGAGCGTTCCTGCACTCCCAGAGCACGTGTGCGGGTGTCGCCGTGACCCCGCACGAGGGGCACGCATCGTCTGGGTAGACGTCCGGGTAGATTATGTGTAAGGTGGCCGGGTTTGGATAGGTATCCGTCTGTAATAAGCGTAGCGTGAGACTCCGGACTAATTTTGACCCACCCGAGCATTGTTTAACGAGTGTTTGACTCGAGCGTTTTCGCATTCGGTCCCCGTCGAAACGCGGTCCCTGCGGCCGGGAATCGAACCCTCGACCTCGCGCCCAGCAGCGCAACGCGACGCGACCACCGAGACACGGCGGACTGCCGGTCACGCACGGAGCGGACGACGTGGACCGCGCGCACGTTTCGAAGACCCCATGTCCCGGCGGTGAGTGTGCGATCCCGACTCGTGACCAGAATAAGAGGTCAGGTGACCTCGCGACCCTGCACTCGCTAGCTCGAAATTGCGTACTCTCCTTTTTTTTTTTTCTCCGCAGGCCATTATAGCGCTAGCGGTTATGTTCGTCGGTATAGCCGAGCGAAGCGAACACTCTCTCGGAAGAGCTTCCGTGCGCACAGATGTTACAAGTGCATAGACGAATATGAGCTTTCCTTCTGTTTTTGTTTTACTCGCTCACTTTGGTTGGATTTGAGG
Organism: Dermacentor albipictus; assembly: GCF_038994185.2. Taxonomy (NCBI): domain Eukaryota; kingdom Metazoa; phylum Arthropoda; class Arachnida; order Ixodida; family Ixodidae; genus Dermacentor; species Dermacentor albipictus. Next base: position 131,000,603 of record NC_091822.1, read on the forward strand.
CATTGCGGACTGCTCTTGAGCTGCGTTAGAATTGGAACGCGGTAATTGCCCCAGGCCGTATGGAGGATGACAACAAAGCAAAAAAAAAAAAACACGTTGGTCTTGAAAGTTTTGTTCGTAGTTGAAAACCATTTACTGGTCAATGGGATACTACAGATTTGTTTATTTAATAACGTAGAGGTCGATTCCTCCAAATGGAACCGGCTTGTGCGAAACCATTACGCTTCCAGAAAGTGCTGTAACGAAATGAGTACAGTACAGAAGAAAGAATCATACCAGTAAATAAAGAACAAAGGTGCGGGGGGGGGGGGGATTCAAGCGCCAGCGCGACCTCCAATAGGAATTCTGTGTGTACTACTTTGTGTAACGCACATGCGCAGTGTAATGTGCGAACTCCCTATAATATATCTCTGCAAAATGTGTGCGTGCGTTTCTGCATGTACGTGTGTTCATGTGCTTGTATGCGTGCCAAACTTGCACTCGTTACAGAAACAAAACTAACCTATTACAATTAGCTACTTTATTTTTTTAAAGTTAATTGGTTTCGGCGACCAATTACTGCCCCACGCAAGTAATTGAGGAATCACTAAATACATAGCCGATTACCTGCAAGTTACTTTCCCCCCAACTTTTGATTGACATTGCACGAATACAGTAAACAGAACTGACTGATTCGGCTTTTGCAGTGCGTCCTCCGCAGTCCTTGATGCGAATGCGAAAATACGAAACAATTGTTTTTCACGTTTCTTGTCCGCCGTCTTTGTTCATTTTCTTGCGAAGACGTAAGCAGCAACACTGACACTCACTCGACGCGATTACGGAAGGGCGGCGTTGTAACGCACGAAAGTATACGAAAGCGCTGGCTGCAAAACATTGTGCTTACTCAATGCGTGGTGCTCGCTCGCGTCTAGGTCCTTGATAAGGTGCAGCATTTCGTCGTCGCTGTGGTTCGGAGAAGGCACGCATGGTATAGGGCCAATGAAAAGTTGGAGAAATCGCCCGTACACGTACAGTTGAACACACGCGTCTGTGAGGCTGCTGCGTCACCTGTTGCAGCTTGTTTCGTTAATAATGTAACTGGTTACATGTAATTGGTTACTGTAAAAAAGTAATTACAGTGAACTTTACCGCGAGTAAAAGAAGTAATCGATTAATTACAAAACTACCATGAAATGTAATTGATTGCGAGTAATTGGTTACATGTGATTGGCTAAGCACAAGTACGATATGTGTATATGTCTGCAGTTTACACGTGTGGGCGCATGTGTTCGCTAGTGTGCAGTCGTGCGAGGGTGCGAGGGTGCGGTCGTGCGAGGGTGTGCGGTCCTGTATATGTGCACGCGTCCGTGGGCACTTGTAAGTATGTGCATGTGAGTGCGCATGTGTCCGAGGAGTAAAACCTCGAGCGTATATAGAAGAATGTTACTCGATCGTACCCCGCTCTTCCGATATGGTTTTCAGAAATGACGCTTGCACATTTCATCTGTTTGGTTTACTAAAAACCATTTTTAAATGTAGAATAAGTGCATTGAGTGGCACACTGCAAACGGGTACCACACATGTATATGACGAAAATCGCCAGGGAAGCTCCTTTTCAAGTTTCCACGAAATAATACCCAAACAAAAAATAAGTAGAATAAGCATATCCGTATAACGGCGTTTTTCACTGGTCGATCTGGAGTGGCCGCCGAAATCCTGGAGCGAGCGCTCGGGTTTCAGAAATCCGAATCCGCCAGCGGAACGGAACGCAAAAACGCTCCGGGGGAGATCACACAGGAAGTCTGCATACACGTGGCACAAACCGATTCCGGAAACCATGCCCGACTTCCGCTCCGTATGTTTCCACGGCAACCAAAGTCGCCGTCGTCCCTCGTGCGTAATTTGACCGCGCCAGTCATTTCCATGTCGCGCCAGCAAGGATTTTGCGTGGACGACGTGCATAGAAGGCTTCGTACAGCATCTGCGTCACCTCGTAATCGTTGTCGTCCGAGCTCTCATCGCTAAACGCGAGCTCTGCAGCAGCACCGAACGCAGCCATTTTGCGAAGCAACGCAATGTTGTGCGTAGCGACCGGGTGCCGATTTCGCTTGAAGACGGGAAGTGACGCGAGCTATTAGAGACTTTTAGCTTGTACGCTATTCCGGTAAACGGGAGCGGTTTGGGCGGATTACCGGATGATCGGGGCGTAAACGTGAGCGGTGAAGCCGCCTGGTGTTGTAGAGCTCAACCAGACAAACGCATAGCTAAAACTGCAGCAACTCACCATATCCGGCTTTGCCACTCGTGCAAATTTTTGGCAGCGGCGTAATTGTGAACACGATTACGCCACTGTCGAAAATTTACCCCAGCAGCTAAGCAGAATACAGTAATTAGCTCTCTGTTTGTGTGGTTGAGCTTTGCGCCACCAGCTGGCGCCACCGATCGGGCCGCTCACCTTGACGCCCCCGCTAAACCGGAAAACCGCCCGCGCTTGCCCGAATACCGGACACGCTAAAAGTCCCTATTTTCCGCCCGAATCCATGCTCGGTGGCGGAGCAAGTGAGGGCGATCCGGCACGGAGCGAGTTGATCCGAAACGACCAGCGGAAAGCGCGAGTCCGCTCCAAATCGACCAGTGAAATTCGGATTCGTTGCGACGGAGCAAGAAATCCTGCTCCGAATCGACCAGTGAAAAACGCCATAAAACATAGCAGGCGTTAAGAGAATGAAACTGAAATAAGAAACGTTAGGAAAGAAAAAAATTAATAAAAGAAAATGATAAATAACGAGAGAAACAGGAAATTAGGATTCTTAGTAATTTGCTATACCAACTTTCGAGTTACGACAACCAGAGTAACGCGCAAAGGGAGGAGTAAAGCAAGCGTAATAGTAGAGGAACAATAAAGAAAAGCATGTATCGTCAAGAAAGAGCAGGGAGCAAAGGTCAACACATTTCGTGCATTTTATCGGGTAAACAATATATCACAATGTTTATAAGCAACTGATGAAAGAATCTATCTAAAACAAATTATTGTTAAAAAAGAGAGAGATTATTGTTAACACGACAAAGCGGTCCTTTGACAATCACTACATGAATACGTAGAAATACAGTAATTGTTAACTTTATTTTAAGATGTTACCACTTATTAAACGATCGAACTTGACAAACTATGCCCCAGGTGGGGGGTGAGGGTAAGACCAATGCTTCTACGATATGCTCACTTGACAATCTTAAAAGCGTATCATTGCGACGCACCAGAATGCGGCAGTACAGTATAAGGCACACGAGTACGAGGTTAACGCCATAAATCGCATCCTGTGAGGTGTGTGCTCCGGCGTGCTCGATTAGAAAATATTTACCACACTTCGGGCAAAAAAAAAAAAAAGAAAGGGTCAGTGACATCGTGTCCTCGTCACACTTACGGTACATAGAGTTCGGTGAGCCCGTGCGATCGACCACGTATGGGCTAAGCACAAAGAGAAAAATCGCGCAGCTGCAACAGCGCTTTCTTTATTTCCTTTTTTGTTCAGCATTGAAACGTTAGCTGTTCAAACTCTCTCTCTCTCTCTCTTCGCAGCACGTCAGTAATACAGCAACTGCACGCCTGCAGGTGCCTGTTTTTGCTCGGAGCTCACTCAACAGTCCGAAGTGCAGTGAACCACCGCGCACTAACTGCCTCGCTGTATATCTTGCTTGCTCTTTTCGAACAGAGCCATAACACATCCTGCAAGCTATACGCGATTTCGCGGCGGCTCCGTATTTTTGTTCCGCCCCGCAATTTGGGTCGAGGACCGCGTGACGTGACACAGACGCAGCTGCGCAACTCGCGGCTGAAACTCACCCGCGTGCGCGTAGCAGCGCGGGGCCGATGACCACGCGCGCTCGATCAACTCGGGGCGGGAAGAGAACAACGTGCCGTATACGTGAGCGCGTCATCGAGAAGGAAGAAAAAACAAAAAAAGAAGAACGCCGTTCTAGCTTTGTTCAACGGAGAAAAGTAAAAAGGACTCCTTCGGTCGTCGCCTGCCTCGGTTCTAAAGCGACAGCGTTAAGAACCCCGTGTCGCATGTTTAGAAAAAGTTTATTTCGACATTTAAAAAAAAAAAAAAGCGATCTCGGCGTCGGACGTCGCTCGAAGAAAAATCATTCCGAACCATAACACCGCGGGCCCTACGTGTGGCGCAGAGTCGTTCCCGAACTAGCTGAATTCCTTGAAGTAAAATGCGTCAGGAAAATCGCGAAGTGCACCTAAACGCAACCTAGAAGACGCGACAGCGTTGGACTTTAATTTGAATACACCGGGGAAGGTGATTGTGTTACGCGAAAACTCAAAACGCGAACCCCCTTTTTCCGAGCGGCGCGGCACTCTCGGTTCCTTGCAGCGACACCGTCGAGGCGCCCGGCTCCGCGCAACCACGAAAAAGCTGCGGTTGCCGGTAAAGGTATAGGCAAGCATGTCGGGCATCATTGAAATCTGTCCCGTTCCGCTCCTAAAGGCGAAGCTTGAGCGTCCTCCAAATTTTGATGTACCTTTGTAGACTTAGGTTTAACCGTATCAGTAAATTACTCTTCCGCAATATGCCGGGAAAAAAAGCCACTTTGAGAGAAACATGAGAGAAAACTTGCTGCACCAGCTCGTCGTGACGACATGCATCTTTTTATGGCGTCTGTTCGGTGCTGGTGGATCTTATTTTATCGCCAAAGACGATATATATATATATATATATATATATATATATATATATATATATATATATATATATATATATATATATATATATATATATATATATATATATATATATATATATATGTGTGTGTGTGTGTGTGTGTGTGTGTGTGTGTGTGTGTGTGTGTGTGTGTGTGTGTGTGTGTTCTGAGTACGCGAAATATTGATATGAGCAAATGGGCCGCAGCTGCTCAAATACGAGTATTTATTCGAAGTCCGTGACGTCATGTTGATGTACCAGCGCTGCAATTTCATTTAAATTCATTTCATTTATTTACTCTACGGGCCCGCCGGAGCGTGCGCATTACTTACGGAAGGGGGGGAGGGATAAGTACGGGATATTTTTTAGACCCCACTTGTAAGAACATAAGAAACATAATAATATTAATAACAGCAATAATCAGCATGAAAGCAAATAAAGAGGACATAAATTGATTTCTTTCGTTATACAATACGTCTAGTAGCGCGAAGTAATGATAATAAAGAATACAATAATACAAGGTGATGAGACTGGAAATACTATAGCGCAATAAATACAAGGGCGTAATGCAAATAAGCATAATCGCATGAGATCACACACACACACACACACACAAAAAAAGTGGGAATAATATAAAAAATAAAATTTCGAAGCCTTGAAGTTAACAAAGTTTTTGCTACTTAGCTGTTACCAAAAACTTTGTTCATAAACGTTGGTTAGCCGAGCCGATCGAAAAGTGGATAATTCTCTACTGGCAGTGGCTTGCGGCAGGGCGTTCCACTCGTGTATTGACACTACAGTAAAGGTGAGTGCAAGTATTTTTCTTAGTACGAGCAAATATAGTGTGCGCGTGGTCAATTCGAGCGGATACTTCAGGCGGCGCTGGATGAAAGAATGTACGTGGAATGTCACCATAATAAAGGCTGTGAAAAGAAGGTCAAGCGAGAAAACGTCCTGCGTGTGGCAGGAGTAAAACGATGGGTGTTCTTATTTAATTTTTTATTTTTTTCTAGGGACGACGCGCTTTGACAACAAGAATACGAAGGCAATTGACGAATAATGAGGCTTATTGGTTTCGTATTGATGCGAGCATGTCCGCAAGGGACACTCGGTGGTATACTAGAAGCGCACTGTAATGACGATTTGATTAGCGAGTGAACTGCCTATGCATCCTGCGCCTTACTAATGCATGCGCATTATTAAGGCGCAGGCGACGTTTCGGAACACCGAAGCTTTCTAAATGCTTTGCTAGTGATCCGTTTTCTGTGAGCGTTGCATGTTGGATCATAACTGGACAAAACCTCTGAGTATTTAGTCGGCAAAACGGTTTCAGTGGCAGATTTGTTAATTGTGAATATGTTAGGCAATAAAGTGCGATCGGGACAAAAATCTAACTTGTTTAGTTTTCTCCACATTAATTTTCATTTGCCACTCGCTGCACCACTCTGAAAGTGTCATCGGGTCGTTTCGGGGTGTTAATGTGTCATTTTGGTTTATTTCTTTGTACATTACGCAATCGTCAGCGAGAAGATGTGTGGATGACTTCGTGTTAGTTACTGTATAATTTATATAGATTAAAAAACAACATATGCCCTAACGTCCATCCTTGAGGGACTCCCCACTTGACTCCCGCGTGAACCCAGGGTCGTATGCTTTTGATGCGAGTGTTAACTTTGATGCGCAGCAATCTTCAATGTTTTAAAGTTGTCTCTAAGTAAACTCAATTAAGTTATGGTAAACGCATCGGTTAGTGAAGTCTTGCAGGAATTCAGTCTTAAATAGCGAGAACATGTCGTTCATTTTGTGACTGACTGCACGGGTATAGTTTAGTACTATCCTTAGTTCTTTATTTTCGTTCTTTTTACTTGGGGGGAGGGGGGGGGGGTTCGAGTGTGTGGTGAACGACCATGTGATCACTTACTTCTTCAAGAACAATCGTTTTTGCGCATTCATAATGATTCGTCAATATAATATCTAGAATGTTTTCGCCTCGTGTGTGTTGCCTTACCAATTTGGAAAAGTTGTATTCGCACACCGTATGAAGAACAGAGGCGTGTTATTTCGAGGTGTTATTTCAAAGCGTTAATTTGACGCCAAATAAACAAAATGGCGTCTAGACTTCATCGGCTCTTCTAGCAACGCACCTATTACCGCGAAATTAATAAAAATAGAGTTTCAAAAGAAGGCTGTGAGTCGAACTCATATAGTGCTTATTCTCTTAAGATTTCGCTTAAACACTGCGTCCAGAAACCCAATCGCAATATCTGACTCAGCTAGTAAAAGCTATGGTCGCTTTATTTAGAAGAGGATGTTATTTGAGGCACTAGATTTAGGTGCACGTTAAAGAACCCCAGATGCTCCAAATTTCCGGAGTCCCCCGCTACGGCGTGCCTCATAATCAGATCCTGGTTTCGGCGCGTAAAACCCCATAAATTACTGTTATTTATTTTGAGACACGTGACTATATCGTAAACTACAAAGGAGGGCGGCAACTACGCAGTCAGGTAATGCACACTTCGAATTGTATATATATTGTCACGTTGTAGTGACGTTGAGAAACACACGTAGTAGCAAGAACTGCGAACCGCGAAACCAACTCTTTAATGGGCGAACCTGTGCCCAGATGCAGTGGTGCGATCTTGTACGCGTTCCAAAATCGAACGGAGGCGGTCCATTCTTTACGTCACGAAATAGACGGTCCGTTCCGTTGCGTTCGTCAGATAGCAGACGACACGGAATGGTTGACAGCAGATTCACGTCAGAATTGACGTCATGGCGTTCGGCTCGGTTCAATTTGACCAATCGTGTGCGGCTTGGTGGAACGGACCGCCTCCGTTCTATTTTGGAACGCGTACAAGATCGCACCCTTGGCAGGTTACGCTCAAAGCGGAACGATAGCGGCGAGCCCAGTCGGCGATCGGCGACAATCAGCGGGTCAAGTCAACGCCTCCTAGATGGCAGGCCTGTTTACTCTGCTTTATTATGACATCGTGCTATACTTGGACCGAAATTTCCGCTGTCAAGCCCGGCGTGACGAAAGCGGTGACGTCAAAATCACCGCGGCTTACTCGTGAGCATCCCCATTAGACTGTATGGCAGCCGAGCAAGCTATACCATGACGTCGTGGATCGAAGTGTGCTATCTGGGAGGCGTTGGTCAAGCGCGTCGGCTTTTGTGCACGACTTGTCGAGTGTTCCGGCGTAATCGCTGGTGCCTGCGTGCCTTCCATAAAGTACTACACCACGCATTCGCGTCGCGCGTGCAATCCGATTACACAAGGTACGGCGAGAACATACACAACAGATATAATCAACGAATAACATTCGAGTAAGCTTCACGAATGCAGGCACATCTTGCGCTGAGCGATAATTTTAGGTTGTTAGCGGGTGAACTGCAGTCTCCGACAAAAGGGTAAATAAGTACGCGTGTCAATGTGAACGGGGTGAGGGGGTGGGGGGAGAGTGTTCCGAGCTTTTATAGTCCTGCTCCCGGATGTATGCGTCCGTTTCATAAATAACGCCGTGGAATTAAAAGCAAAACATGTCGGATAGGGATTTCGGTTTTCAAGTGCCCCCATGCAGCTGTCAGGAAATCTCAGGCAGCAGTTTAGTCATTGAGTACAATAAACTTTAGTACAGATGCGCGTGGTTGTCCGAAGTATGATTCACATCGTGAGTCATGACGCAGATCAACGGCTTTTAGTTGAGCTCTCTGGTGACTGGAGTCGACTAAGCAAGCGCAGCATTGACGTCATCGACTGACGCGTGACAAAAAAAAATTTACGCGGGAGGCGAAAAGTGTGGCTGCCTTGGCTATTGCGTACGCCAAGGGTCTCCAAATTTTCAGGCCAGAGGGCCAAATTGGCGACCTGTGGCGGCGGTGAAAACTGGACGATGAAGAACTAAGTAAATGTGGGTGAAAGTAAATTCGCAAGCATGAATGATGGTGCAGGGCGTAGATATAAAAAAAAGACATTCCAATAATTCAACGTGCTCAATTTCGTCAAGTAATTTCGTAATTTAATTAGTGGCGTTGACCTTCTCGCATAACGTCTAGAAAAAAAGAGCGAGATAACTACTTTAGGATTAGAATCTTGCTTTGTCGCCAAATCTCCTTATGTAAATCGAATAGAAATAATATTCAAATATTCTAGATGGCAAACAAGACAGTTTATTTCTTTCTTTTTCTGCTTTTTCACAGTCATTATGTCTGCACCAAGCAGACAACTATACAAGACGTTGAGGTGGCCTGGGAAGCTTCACCAATCTTTAGAAAGAGTCATTTGTTTTACTGGTGTTTCGTTACCCCGACTCCGGCATTTCTATGAATCGGTGCTGATTTCGCATATATATATATATATATATATATATATATATATATATATATATATATATATATATATATATATATATATATATATATATATATATATATATATATATATATATATATATATATATATATATAGCTCAGTTTTCCCCATCTGCGGTAAGTTGTTTTTTCGTCCACTTTCAATTCCATTAACTTATAATTCCAGACAAGGAGAGACAATCTCTCCAATGCTATTCACTGCGTGCTTAGAAGTATTCAAGTCATTAAACTGGGAAGACAGGAGTAAAGATCGACGGCGAATACCTCAACAACCTTCGGTTTGCCAATGACATTGTTCTATTCTGCAACAACGCAGACGAGTTACAACAAATTATTCAGGACCTTAACAGGGAGAGTGTAAGAGTGGGACTGAAGATTATTATGCAGAAGACAAAAATAATGATAAATAACCTGGCAAGAGAACAAGAGTTCAAGATCGCAAGTCAGCCTCTAGAGTCTGTAGAGGAGTACGTTTACTTAGGTCAACTAATCACAGGGAACCCGGACCATAAGAAGTAAATTCACAGAAGAATAAAAATGGGTTGGATATCGCGTACGGCAGACATCGTGAGCTCCTGAATGGGAGCTTACCGTTATCATTGAAAAGGAAAGCATACAATCAGTGTATTTTACCGGTGCTGACATACGGCGCAGAGACTTGGCGGCGGAAAAAGAAGCTTGAGAATAAGTTAAGGACTGCGCAAAGAACGATGGAACGAAGAATTCTAGGCATAACTTTAAGAGACAGAAAAAAAGCAGTTTGGATGAGAGAGCAAACAGGCATAGACAATATTCTAATAGGCATTAAGAGAAAAAAAAATGGCGCTGGGCAGGTCATGTAATGCGCAGACTAGATAGCCGTTGGACCATTAGGGTAACAGAATGGGTGCCAGGAGAAGGGAAGCGCAGTAGAGGACGGCAGAAGACTAGATGGAGTGACGAAATTAGGAAATTTGCGGGTGCTATTTGGAATCGCTTGGCGCCAGGACAGGGGTAATTGGAGATCGCAGGGGGAGGCCTTCGTCCTGCAGTGGACATGAATATGATGATGATGATGATTATGATGATGATGATTTTCAATTATTGAGTACATGTGATTTCCCCTGTGTTGTCCTTGGTGACTTTGTTTGTTGGCTTCTTATGATATGATTATGTACATATATATAGCAATATGTAGTACACACTTCAGTATTATAGAAGCGTACACAAGTTGGTGTAGCATTGTCAAGAATAAAATAGCGCAGATATACAGTGAGCTCTCACTTAAGTGAACTTTAACATCCAGCTGGTGACAGATCTCTGTCCACATCCCGGGGTCGGTCACCTCATTGCACTGATCCTCTTGCTCGCTTTCACCTCACAGTGGGCAAGGGGAGCCTCAAGTTCGTTCAACTGAAATGTTCGCTATTCAGAAATTCGTTTAACTGAAATATTTTTGGATAGAATGCATAAAGAAACCGGCGGGAAGTTTCTAAAAGTTGGTTATTCTGAAACATTCGTTAAACCGAAGTTCGTACAACTGAGAGCTTGCTGCATTAGGACAGAAAACGCTCTTGTTCTTTCGTGTCACTCTCCGTTCAGTGTATTGCGCTATTTTATCCCTGACAATGTTTGCGGCTTAGGAGTTGCCAGAAAAGACGACTAGCTTAAGTTTGAATGTACGCTTATTCCTATAAAATGAGACTTAGAAATATTACGCGACTACGCGAATGAAAAGCTGCCCCACATTTTTTTCTTTCTCTTATCTGTGATCGCAGCGATGCAACCAGTTAACTAGTTTATTTTGCTAGTGTGCTATTTATGAAAACTAATCATTACTGTACTGTATACCGCATTCCTTAAGAAGGCGAGTTAATCCAAGAGGTACGTCAGGCATGCAGAGACCTTTTTGGATGGTACGCGAAGCTGATTTTCTTGCGCGGTTGAACCGAATAACCTAGTGGAAAAATTAAGCGCGACTGAGCCACTAATTATTCGATAGGTAATGGAGCAAGTCGTCAAGTCTTAAAAAGTAAGCTTTTCATCGCAGATTGTCAGGTGCGGTTACAAAAAAAAAATCTGGGCTAGTTGGTTACAAGTGTGCGGTCATCACTTATGTTCACGAATTTACTTTCACCAATATTTTATTTATTTCTTCATTGTCCGGCCCTCACCGTGGCGCCACTGGTCGCCAACCTGGCCCTTTGCAAAAGATAGCAAAGGTGATAATCCCGGCAGTATATAAATATGAGGTATAGGGTTCTCACTAAGATATAATTCAATCGGGAAGAAAATACATAGTTGCACTAGCATATGCACATATTAACAGTAATAATATATTTGCACAATATATTGCACATGCGAAGACAGCAAGATACCGCCCAGGGCACTGAGCAGAATGAACCATATTTGAATGCACGGGAACGCTGTCGTCTTTCCAAGACGTAGGAAAAGTGCTAATGTGAGTGGTGAACCTGATTCTTTCGCTTTATCATTTCTGCGAACTGTAGCGGCGTGCCTGACGTGCCGGTAAGCAGAGAACGTGGGTGTTCGTCGCTCGATTAGCCCTGTATCTCGACTTCCAATTTTTCACGCCTAAGAAAGTTTGCTCACAACGGTATACGCATAGTGCCAAAAAAATTGACGTGCAGCCACGTCAAAGGCAAGTTGGTATACTTTGGTAACTGCTCAGAGCGGGGTAATATTATATAAATAAATTCAATTTTCTTTGTACTTGTACTCCAACATGTTGTTTGACTGTATTCAATTACCCGGCAGTGCACCCACAATACAGTAAATGAATATTCGAACATTTGTAGATGTGGAACATTTGAAGCCCACGTATAAGGCGCACATGGCACGCATAATAGGATGACATTACGTATCGCGTGCACATTCTGCGCACATTGTTGGTGGGTTGTTTGGTTGAATACATAATTTAACCTATATTTTAAATGAAGTGGGGCCATGCGCGACTGTTCTTCACCTTCTATATAGTAAATAGTGGTTGAGCGACGAAGCACCCTCTAAGCGTTTGGCTGTATAGCTCTCGCGCAACATGGGTCGGGCAGTGAAAGCCAGGCTAATTTTTGCTTAAAGTATGCGGTTGCATTACGTGCAAAAGCTCGAGCTCGCGTACCCAGTGGCTCCATCGCTCGTCTCAGGGTGCGCACCCACGCATGACGACCTCTCGGGTAGGCTGAATAACTTAATTCACGCAGAAGCTTGGATACGTCGATGTACTTGAGCTGAACGATCGTTAGAAGAAAGCATATAAATAAAATAAGGAACTTGCTGTAAGTTCAGTACGCATTCGAAATACTTCGAGCGGCTGATATCCTCCGAAGCTATACTGGTAGCACTCATATGGATTTGCGTATATGCATATATAACGACGTAGTCCCGATGGGGGCGAAATGCAAAAACGCTCGTGGTACTTCGATTTCAGTGCGCGTCAAAGAAACCGAGGTGGTCGAAATTTCCCGAGTCCTCCACTATACGGCGTGCCTCATAAACAGAAAGTGGTTTTGGCACCTATTAAAACCGCATAATTTAATTTTAGCGATGTAGTCCCAGAAGATGTAAGACAGTGACGTCACGCTATAGTGGCGTCACGCTTCCATTCGCCGCAGTGGCGAAAGCGTCGCCGCTTGTTTGGCGGTACAGAAACGTGTCGCCCGAGAGGCCGTGTACGTCAGAGCGTGACGTCACGGCACCGCCATTTTAGGTCTCGACCAGAAGCCGTCGATTCCTCGACGCAATGAGAGCCCGCGCGCGTGCCATTTTGCGCCTAAAAGGGCGCACGTCAGGGCACTCGAACCAACCCCGCAGAAGGTCATCGTTCACATGCATCGGAAGCCGAAAGCCTCCGAAGCGACGTCGCTTACACATTGCGCTTTATACAGCGGGCACCAAAATGGCGGAGAGCTAAAAATTGTCCACACGAAGAACCACGCACTGAGGGGTCTCAAAGTGAAGCACGTGGCAAAGCGGCGCTCGGAGCCGCAGCCTTGCATGTTGCGGCCTATACGCGTATATGGTGTGACCATCATTGTATCGGCGAACGACCTATGGATCGTACGCATGCGCATTCCAGGGAAGATCGCGCGCAGATGTATCGGCGAACGACCTATATAGGTCGTTCGCTGATACAACTGCACGCGAACTTCCCTGGGATGTGCATGCGTGCGTGCGCGCATATTTGCATGCGCGTGCTCCTCTGTGTGTGCGCGCGCACACACGCACGCAGGTATGTGTGGTTCTGTCTGCACGACAGATACGCGAACTGAACACGCAGCCTGCAGGGCTGCGGCTTTGAGCGCCGCGTTCCCACGTGTTTCACTTTGAATCCGCCAGGGCGTGGTTATTCATGCAGACAATTTTTAGCCCTCCGGCATTTTGGTACCCGTTGTATTAAGTATAACACGGTAATATCGTGCGTTGCGGCTGCTCAGTTTTGCCGGACGGATCGATTCACCGCATACGGGAGGGTGTTCTGTGTGTAATGGTAACAATTGGCATGGCTCTATAATGTTCGCCAATATCGCAGTATCGAATCCGTGTAAACATTAGCGGGCGGGGGGACAGCGGACGCCGCGGGGAGGGGGGGCGGTTGGATGTGGTTGGGTTAACCTAACTCCTCGGCTATAGACGGGTTGTAGCTCGCTCTATCGAACCGCCTTGACAAGATGCGCATAAATGCGCTTAGGCCGCGAACTGCGGCCTGGAGAAGGGGTCCCTGCATGGCAACCATGCAGTTTCCTACAATAGCTAGCGGAAGCTCTGGCACTATACATATATAATGTCTATGGGAGCTCAGAATGGTGGTTCAACCAGCACGAAAATAATTGTTACACCGTCAATTACTTAAGAAGTTAATTAGTCAATTTCTGTCAAATAGTTGAATGCATTTCGGTTTCTCGTGCTATAGTAATGTCCGCCTCTTCTAACAATCCAGCTAAACGAGAAGAATTATGCTAGCTGCTAGATGCGATCTTTAAAAAAAATCGTCAAACTTAAAAATGCTCACCCTGTGTATTCGCCACGGGTTCGCATTGAAGCTTCAGTCGACAGGCGGCGCCTGTGGTCGTCTATTCTTTTTTTCGTCCGCGTCTGAGTGCAGCTGCGCTGACAGATAATGAACACGTTCCAACTCTCGCCCAGTTCTCGCTACTTAATTGTGCATTAGGCGTTTATCTGCTGGCTGTTCTCATTGACACTTTCTTACCGACGCCCAGCCCGGTCATTCCGGCCGCTCCCATCCAGTAAGCGTTCGCCGTTGCAGCAGTATAGACTGCTAGGAGACCTCCAAGTGGAACAGGTAAAATGCGAAGTGATCAAATAAAGATTACGGACTACCGGCCAAGCAAACCACGCAAGGAAGTTGTTGTATATCCGAGTGACGTATATATGTGCAAGGTAACTTCTGTTTCGTAGTTATTGATAATTAATTATTCTTCAAAGAAAAAAAAAAGAATCAGAACTCCGACGCAGGTAGCATTACTGGCTGCTTTTTCATTGAGACCATGACGCTAACCATGACACGCTGACCATGACATATGGTACATTACTCGCAGCCCAAAACTCGAAGAACCGCTCAGCGGCTTTCAAGTGGACATTAATACTTTCGCATTCACAACTCATCAGAAGTGGTTAGGTGTACTCTGGGCTTTCTTTTTCTTTCGGCTTCATCTTCCTGTCGGCCTCCGGAAATTTGGGCCACCTGAGGTTCTTTAACGTGCACCTAAATCTAAGACGGGTGTTTTCGCATTTCGCCCCCACCGAAATGCGGCCGCCGTGGCCGGGATTCGATCCCGCGGTTCCGTGCTTAGCAACCCAAAACCATAGCCACTAAGCAGCCACGGCAGGTAAACTATGTCATTGACCCCGACCTTATGAATAGGCTCTTCAGATCGTGCGCGCTTTGTGTTATTTTTCCGTTATATTGATAGGTCCCTTTTTCTCATTTCCCTTCATTTTCACAGTCACACATATTTTCATTATCATGTGCCCTGATAAATTAACTGCCTTAATAAAAGTTGAGTGGTTTAATCGCGGTCATCTTATAACCAGGTTAATTATTTTAACTCAATTAACCGATATGATTAACAATTAAAGTCGTAATAACATGATTCCTTCCTTCGTTTCTGTTTTCTCGAGCGGGCTCTGCATCCTTGCACACTTGAGTGCATGTGCACTCGAAAGCTTCGCGAATACCACGAAGCCCGGAGGCCACGTATAGGTACGAGCTAATCTCCTGCTGGTTATGTGGGCGCCCTAAATCCCCTGTCAGCTGCAGTGTGATTTACCCCCGTGGAACGCCGGCAGGAGCTTTGGTTCGGGCTTGTCTGGCCAGCGGACAAGCTGCCGACAGCCGGCACTGCTGCGCTTGTTTTCCTCGATTTTCGTTGTCCTAGTTTGATCTTTCTTTTATTTCCTCTATTTGGTTGTAGGCGGAAACTGCGAGTAGTTGCAGGGAGAATGGCTTTCTTCCTGGCTTAGCCTAGCAGGAACGAGGATGGTTAACTGCCCGCCGTAGACGTAGACCTTAACAGTCGTGTTGGTGATGTCATCTTACGGCGCAGATTATAACCAGAGAAAAGACGCTTATTTCAGCGGCAAACCATATTATACCTAACTGCTGCTGTGCAGCGTCGGTATGATTACGATATAACCGTTGACGGGGAGCCTCTTAAAAAAAAAAAGTTTCGTTCGAAGGGAACACGCATGAAACACATAAGCGCTTTTAACGCGTTTTGGTTGAACAAAGCGTCCCAAGATGTCGCCACTAGCGTTGCTACTGCCGAACACGTATCCGGTACCATCAACAGGGCACGTAAGGCAAGGCTCTGCCGAAGTGACTGAGGCAACGGAGCGCCTGGCAGCAAACAACAGCCCAATAGTTGTGAATTATCAATTGACGCCGAAATATGAGGCGCTCTTTTCCAAAGCACTGCCCTTGAAAAAGCTATCAAGTGGAAGCACTTGTGGACCGATAGTTGTGAAACCAAGGCAAGGAAGACAAATTACAGCCGTGTTTGTCGCAACGCTGATGAACGTGATATTTCGGTATTCAGCTAACAGGAACTATGTCGACCTTTAATCTTCATTACCATCCACCGTGGCTTCTTACCTAACAACATCTACACTAAATAAGTTTCTATGGCGCAACTGGCATTGCATTATTCACTTCAACGCCCGAATCATCCGCAAGAATTTCGATTAGTAACAAGATCTTTCTTTTTCAACACTAAACACCGCCTTCGCAATAATGAGTGTGTCTGAAAACTGACTTAGTAGCGATGGCAAGGACATTTTGCGCTTTAGCTCATACTTTTCTGAGTATTCACACAGAATAACCACGCTGGAGCAGCCATATATGTCTCATCTAACATTGCATACAAACGCCGTCGTGACTTGCTGTTAACTATTACTAACTATCGATCAAAACAAGAGACTGAAGCTCACAGGAAGATGGAGACTTGAAATTATGAGGCTAAAGTCAACGCTTTGACAAGGGAACTTGTTGAAACTCTGGCTCCATGTCATTCCTTGTTCGACCGCTGCTCGTAACTGCGAATCGGTATTTGTAGAATTTTATTCAGTCTTCCTCATTGTACACACCATGAGCGTGGGTCGTATTGATCACTCCCCTTCGCCAGTTAATGGCATTTGCAGTGGCCTGTTTGATCAAGCCAGGTAAAAGATACAGCGGGCGAAAAAAAATTCACCGACGATTACTCCCTAATGCGAAGTTTGAGCGCAGCTCTATACGTGCTTTCATGTTGCGATGTATTGGCTCGTGCGGACAACCTGTCTCGTGCGGCACGTCGCAAATGAGTCGAACTGCCTCGCTGATCGGGAGATCGCGAGAGGCAGCGCGTGGGTGACGCGTGGGCGCGGTTAACAGCAGCCGCCGCAAACATATCTCCGCTCACGCAGCGCTTTGTTTCCATATATGGTATCGGTGGACGCGCTCGCCGCATTAAAACCCCTTAAACTTCGTAAAGTAGCGACAATCTTCTCCTCCGCCTTCACTCCTCCTCGTTTCTCCTCTCGTTCACGCTCCCTCCTCGACCGTGGCGCCGCCTACACTGCTCGAACGTAGCAACGG
This sequence comes from Dermacentor albipictus, assembly GCF_038994185.2. Lineage (NCBI taxonomy): Eukaryota > Metazoa > Arthropoda > Arachnida > Ixodida > Ixodidae > Dermacentor > Dermacentor albipictus. Next base: position 131,017,754 of record NC_091822.1, read on the forward strand.
CGCCAACATGAGCTCCTCGCCACTCCGTCGACGCTTCTCGAGCGAAAATGGCGCTGAACATGGCACGTGGGCCCACGTGATGCTATTAGGCCAATAACGACGCGACGTCGGCCTCGGCCGGAGCCCGCGAGGATGAGGCGGTATTCTTCAAAGCGTGGCGCTACTTTACGAAGTTTAAGTGGCTTTACGCCGCGTGCCATCGGTCAACAGACGACGGTGTGGTATACTCCAGCGGTCATCGCCGCATAGCCCGTCTTGCGCGGCACCACGGTTTTCTTCTCACGCCTTCGCCATTTCGCCATATCCTCCTCCCCCGCCTTCCTCCTCGCGCTGTCTTCGCTGTCGCCGTCTTTCGTCCGCGTTCGCCCTTCCACCCTACGCTGTGGTCGTTCGCTCGAGGACGCCGAGGGACGCCGCCGACACTAGCTTTCCAACTCACTTGCTGCGCAGCTGACAAGAGCGAAAAGAAATTTTATTTAACAAAACAAAACGTGGGTCAGTTTTGTGTAAAGGACGAACCACTCGCAGCGACAGCGAGGTTTATCGTTGCGCTTGAACTGCTCGGACGGTGTTCTCCATCTATAGGCGGACGCGACATGTGGGCGCGGCGCAGAATACGCAAGGCAATGCTATATTGCTGGGCGTGGGTGCAACAGCGTCCTGGCAAGGGGGCTCCACCACGCAGTCGTCTCACAACGCCGACTTCGTGAGGAGCATGTGCACCCCGATGGGCGCACGAGGTGAGGCCGACCGCCCAGTTAAATATTAGACGACGCTATAGCTTGACGTGTAGCGCCCGCTCCGGTCAGAGCAGTGCATATACGCACGTCAGACTTAGCAGGAACGCTACACAGCTAACGTTATCAAAGCTGTTTAACGAAAGATAAGACTGAAAAACAAAGACCGCGGTGCAGGATACAATGTTCTTAAGACCTACGGATTTGGGTCAACAGACCTCCGATGACAGTACACCGTATTCTGCCTTGCAGGCGAATTATACGTATATGTGGCAGCAGGGGAAGGCATGCTAAGCGCTGGCCTGTCTGCACCGCCGAGCCGACTGATCGTTTGCGCCTCGAGCCTTCCGCATAATAATTACTATCGCAATAGAGCGTCTACTTTTGCGAACTTCTTGTGACGCATCCACTCATATTGTAAGCGTAAAATTTTGTGCGCGTAGGCCCGCTGCTCTGTGTATGTATACACTATCTGAAACTCTGTAGGCCTTTTTATGTGGCCTAAAATATTGTTGCAGTTGGCCTTTAAGTATATTATCACACTGCGCGAGCCACCCTGCACGCACTAACGCTCTACCTCCGCCACTTCGAGCAGGAATTAATGTTTCTCTCCCTCAGCCTGGCAGGAAATACGTAAGTATAGTAGTAGTATAAAACTTTTATTTTAAAAAAAAGAAAAAAAATTACATTCAGGTCCAGTGGGTGGGTCCCTCAGTCCAGGGCCCCACTGGCGATCGCGGCACGCCGGGCTTGGTCGAGAAGGGCCAATTGGTCCTCCCGCACCGTGCTGGCTAGCCACACCTCCCACTGCCTACTGTTGGAGTTTTGCCCCATAAGGGGTGATTGGATTTCTTGTGGCCGACTCTGGCACGACCATGTGATATGGTCAAGAGATGGTCGCCCTCCGCACCAAGGGCAAGTGTTGGGATACCGGGTGGGGTGTATGTGGTGTAGTAGGAGTAGGTGTGGGTATGTACGGGTTTGTAGTCGGCGCCAGTCCCGCATTTGCGCTGAGTCCAAGGATGTGTCTGGAAAGCTATATTGTTGCCTTCCTCGTCTCTGTGCCTCTAAGATATCTTTTGCTGTGATCGGGGATTCTACGAGAGTGCGTTCCGTCGCTCGGATGCTATATTCTCGAGCGAGGCGGTCCGCCCTCTCGTTACCCGTCACTCCGGCGTGCGCCGGACACCACGTAATAGCGTGGTGTTCCGTGAGATTTCTTCCTAGGATTTTGATGGTGAGTTTGGGCAGGGTGCCTGCCATGAAAAGGCGACATGCCGACTGCGAGTCGGTTAGTATTACCGCAGAACGTGCTCTATTTTCAGCGTCACGTATAGCCAGAGCCACCGCAGTAGCCTCTGCGGTGGCCACCGACCCTGTTCTGACTGTTGCGGAAATAGTAGTTTGTGCGTTTGTGGCTACCACAGTGAAAGTTTTGCTATCCTGTTTGCACGCGTCCGTGTAATAAACCTCCGGATTTCTACCGAACCTGCGTTCGAGTGTCCTGGCCCGTGCAAGGCGCCGTTGTCTGTGGTATTTCTCGCTCATGTTTTTAGGGATTGGGGACACAGAGATCTGGGCTCGTATGTTCGGTGGGAGGAGTTCTGTTTGGTCGTTACAATGTGCCGGTCTGAGTGGATACTCTAATCGACAAAGAAGTGTTCGACCTTGCTTCGTGGAATTGAGCCTTTCTCGTTGTGCAATCAGTGTTGCAGCCACGAGTTCTTCAAATGTGTTGTTAATACCCATTGCATTAAAAAGGGTCGTGCTAGTGCAAAGCGGTAGACCAAGCGCCGCCTTATAAGCTGAGCGTATAAGGGTGTTTATTTTAGTTACGTCTGAGTTTGATACTTTTTGGAAAGGAAGGCCAAAGGTTACACGGCTTATGATAAATGCCTGTACGAGCCTTATCGTCTCTTCCTCCTTGAAGCCTTTTCTGTTTCTTGCTACTCTATTTATCATCCTAGGCACGCTGTTAACCGTTTTCCGGAGATTTGCGATCGTGTGCGGAAATACGTAAGAGAACTAAACTGGGCCGCCTCTCAGCCTGACTCGGTGGGAGGTTGACTGCGTATAATGCCGCCGCGTCAATGACCGCGATGGAGTCGTCACGCGCAGAGCAAACATGCTTTACTGCATGTATGTAGCTCCGAACTACGTACGCTTCTCTTGATTGTTCGACTGGGCGACATATCATACTGGAAACAAAGCCTGTGACGCGCGCGCCGTATATACACGGATCGCTGACGTCATCTCCTAAGAAATTCCTTTTTTTTTTCAGAGTATATGCACTGATTAATCAACGCTATAGTGACCGCCGCTGAGCGCAGAGGACACAATGGCGTTCTTGCTATTCTTGTGCAGAATGCCACGTGAACGGGGAAAAGTTCAGCCATTTCATGTAAAGTGCGTGTAATGTCGGTTCGAACACTGAGAGCAGCTCCTACGTGACGAGGTATATGAGACGAGCTGCCTTCGTGAAGTCTGGTCAACGCCCACAATAGACAATCGTTGAAAGAGAGAAACTATACAAGATACAAGTCATTTCGAACCAGAGAAAGTCAAGGAGCCAACGGGGTAACTCAATAAGACATATACATCGATTGAGAGAAGTGGACGGAACCCGAGAGTTAAATCGTTAAACCGGGAGCCTCGTTAGGCTGCAGAAACGCTTCAAACGACAATGCAGATAAAATCTTATTCAGGAGTAAACCAGAAAAATCAGAAAATATTCGCCCGTGTATGTACGCTCTGGCAACTATCAGTCAGCGCGTTCGTTCGAGATGGCTTTGGATAAACAAGCACGAGGAGCAGCTTTTTCTTTTTCTTTCATTCCCCACCCCTTTCCGATTGGTTGCCGCGCCATCTGAGGTCAGCACAACACCAGAATGCCTTCTTTTTTTGTCAGGAACGCATATGCCACAATGACGCACGTATGGCGCGCGTTCGTCACCTGAAAGTGTACCGATCATTGTTTGGAGTCGGGACATAGGCCCCCAAAGGGTGAACCTTTTTTTACCCAGAGCGTACGTCTACGCTATGGCTGTAACGGTATGGCGCGTGTCGTCGCCATCGTTATCCTATTCCATGTCCACTTCAGGACGAACTCCCTCTACTCTTTCTCACTATCCCCCCCCCCCTCCCCCCGAAGCTGTATCCAATAACTCCTCTATTACGTCAGCCGAACCTGTCCCATCACTGCAAATATCCGAACCTCGTCGCCCCCACCTGGTTTATCTGAAGCCTATTCTGGACAGCGTTGCCCTTCCCTCCAGTTCGGCTATATACTTTGACAGGAACCCGCCGTGGTTGCTCAGTGGCTATGGTGTTGGGCTGCTCAGCACGAGGTGGCGGGATCGAATCCCGGCCACGGCGGCCGCATTTCGATGGGGGCGAAATGCGAAAACACCCGTGTGCTTAGATTTAGGCGCACATTAAAGAACCCCAGGTGGTCTAAATTTCCGGAGTCCTCCACTACGGCGTGCCTCATAATCAGAAAGTGGTTCTGTCCCGTAAAACCCCATAATTTAATTATTAACTTTGACAGTCCGCCGACACTACGCGCACGCGACCTGCCTAACCAACCTTCCTTCTCTTAATCTCAACTGAGTGTCACCTATATACGCACTTGCTTGCACTCGAATTCACGCTGCCCCTCATCTTGCCGCTTGACTATGTTAACTTTTGTATACCGACAGTAAAGTTTCGTTCGTTCTCCGTCCTCGCTTCACCGTTGGAACTTGAAGCTTCACGGACGATGATCGGCAGTTGTTGATCAAACGCAGGCAGGAAACGATGAGGTCAGATGTACAAGAAGTATTTATACGTAAACTTTTCTATATGCATGGCAGGTACAACAAATACATTACAATTTTGAACAACTGAGAAACAAGGTCTCACTCTTCGACTGTCTCAATGACTGTTAGAGCCCAGACTCGTTTTAACGTACATAGTACGGAGGCTCACTGGTCTATCAGTAATCCTGATCTCAGCCAAGTCTGAGGGACAGCATGTCGTCCCGATTTTTATAGTCCAAAATATACAAAGAAAAAAAGGCGGTAGGGCCGTTGGCCCGTCCCACAAGTTCAGTTGCCAATCAGAGTCAACCGTTTGTTAAGCCACAACCCACAGGGATGGGCTTACTCTTAAAAATAAACATATTGGAAAACAAAGCTCTTTTCCTTCTTCGCCAAAATTCCGTTTCCCTCTCATTTCTCCGTAGTTAGTGACGGGCTCAGCAAAACACGCCAGGCCCGAACAAGTTATCGCTAGACCGTTTCAAATCCCAACGGCGTCTAGGCCACAAATGTCTCGGAAGCAGGGGCATCGACACCACGAAGTGCCGCTGTACTCAAAGTTTGGCCGTGTGGGAGACGGATGGCCCTCCTTGTCCTTCAAACTTATTGTCTACAAGTCAAAGTTCTCCGAGTGCGTGTTTCCAAGACGCCGTCGTACGAATGCACTCTTTACGTGTGCACCGCATTCCTACAGCGTGCACGGTAAGCTGGCCTTCGACACCACACAGACAGTCGCACCCTACAACAAGGCTGGCGATTGCGTTCTGGACGCGTAGCAGATTAGGTCCATGCTCACTGCATGCGGCACGGGGTAAGAGTTGCTAAGTCCTTCTTAACCTCGGCGGCGCCTCCAATTAGTCAGGCACTCGGGCGCCAGACCCACAATACCTTGTACAACGGTCCGTTTCAAGGCTGGTCTGTGTGACCGTCGGCGGACTGCCAACATCGTGCGCACAATACCGACTTCCCGGAATCGGTACTCGCCCGCCTGGCGCCTGCCGCGACGCGTCACCCAACCCCGCGCGTTGCCTGTGACCCCACATGACACAGCAACTGTCGCCCCGCTGACATGGGGGGAAGTGAACCCCCTCTCTATACACAAAGCACGAGGCCGATTCGTGACACTTAAGAACACGAACAATCAGAGCGACCTTACACCGACCAATTTCTCGTACCATCGCTCATTGCGTGGTCTCTGAGTGTTTTCCCAAGTATTTCGATTATCTTCCAGGTCAAGCTTTCCGCATCGCAGTGCTCATATAACCGCCAGCAGCAGCGCGGCCAGATGTGCGACGTGGCGCTAACGACTTTTTCTACGCTTGCGGGCGAGCTCGAT